>NC_059496.1:3069943-3143735 GCF_018139145.2 Gymnogyps californianus
TTAATAGGAGAGAAAGAATGAAAAAATAATAAATAATAATAATGACAAAATAATACTAAAGAATCAGACTATACAAACAAGTGAGGCACAATGCAATTGCTCAGCACTCACCGACCGATCCCAGTTAGTTCCTGAGTCGCAATCTGCCCCTCCCAGCCAACTCCCCCACTTATATACTGGGCATGTCATATTGGTATGGAATAGCCCTTGGCCAGTTTGGTCAGCTGCCCTGGCTTTGTCCCCTCCCAACTCCTTGTGCCTCTCCAGCCTTCTGCTGGCTGGGCATGAGAAGCTGAAAAATCCTTGCTTAGGTCTAAACACTACTTAGCAACAACTAAAAACAGCAGTGTGTTATCAACATTATTTTCCTACTAAATCCAAAACACTGCACTATACCAGCTACTAGGAAGAAAATTTAACTCTATCCGAGCCAAAACCAGGACAGGTACAATGCTTATGGGTCTCTCCTGGGTGGGGCGAGGGGAATGAGGTCCTGGTGCATAAGGTTAAAGCGTCTCCTCTAGGTTTGTGGTTGAGATAGCAGCCATAGCCAAGGGAGAAAGACCCGGCTCTCTTGGCGCTTTTAGCCTTGCCTGAGCCCTCGATCAGCATAACCACTGGCTGTCCTATGGTGTCCACACACCGGCCTCTTTCCCTGCAGGCTGTAGACATCCACCTTGCTTCCTCCACCTTGCTCTCATCTGAGCATCTCACTACCCTTACTGAATCTCTCCGTCCTCCCTGGACGTTCCTTCAAACACAAAGCCATGGACTATTCCAGATTTCCTCAGGGTGGCCGATTAGACACAGCACTGCCCTTGGAGTGACATTTCGTTCTCTCATATCCAGTCTCAACCTCCCAAGCTGCACTTAGTGGCATTCTTTCTTTCTCATGCTCTTTTCCACTACGAGGAAAGCTCCATCACCTCTTAAGCCATCCTTCAATCACTCTCAGACTACTCCTATACTGCCTCCATGCCACCGGGCCAAAGAAGCCCAGGTCCCTCAGTCCCTCTACACAGGTCATGTGCTTGAGGCTCCAACTCCCACCTTGGCAGGCTTCCCCTGGACACTGTCCAGTTTCTCCCCCACTCCTCCCAAATGGGGAGCCGCACACTGGGACACACCCACGTGTGTGCTGTGCTGCTTTTGGCTGGGATAGAGTTCATTTTCTTCATAGTAGCTAGTACGGGGCTATGGTTTGGATTTGTGCTGGAACAGTGTTGATAACACAGGGATGTTTTAGTTACTGCTGAGCAGTGCTTACACAGAGTCAAGACCTCTTCTGCTTCTCACCCCCCATCAGTGAGTAGGCTGGGGGTGCACAAGAAGTTGGGAGAGGCAAAAGAGGAACTAGTGAATGAATCCCTTATTTTTCTTTACTTGTGCATGGCTTTTGCTTTACCTGTTAAACTGTCTTTATCTCAACCCATGAGTTTTCTCACTTCTACCCTTCCGATTCTCTCCCCCCCATCTGGGGGAGTGAGCGAGCCATCAGCCATCACTTCCATCACAAGCACATGAACAATCCAAGTGCTTCCTTCTACACTATCACTTACTCATCCACCTATGACCACACAAGCACCTGCACAAGCCACGGGCCTCCTCCTGCCCTAGCACATCTCCACGGAAATACCACAACACAAGCACCTCCACAAGCCACCTCTCCTTTCAGTCCCACTCACATCCTCACAAACACTCACCTCAAAACCACCTTTGCAAGCCAGGGGCCTGCTTCTGCCCAACCACCTCAGCACTCAGCACTGACATCGCAGGCACCTGCACAAGCCAGGGCCCTGCTCCTGCCCTATCACCTACTCAGCCACCAGTGACATCACAAGCACTTGTACAGCAGGTCTGTCTTCACTGCCAACACCCTGTGGTTTTCACCTCCATCTCCAGCGCTGTCTCCCATCTCCCCATGCTCTCCCCTCACCCAGGCACCTTTCTTACCCACCCCACCACCTCCCAGTGCTCCTGTCTGTGTTGCTGGCAGATGTCACCTTGAAAGCACTGTCCTAGCCAGCTCACCTGCCTCTCTTTTGCTTTTCCCTCTGCTCTTATTGTGACTGTGCCAGCTGTCTGATGCACTTTTGGACCTCATGGGCCCTCTTGTCCTGCCTCCCTTCTCCTGTGAAATCCTGTTCCTGCAAGAGAATTGACATCCAGTCAGTGCCTCCTCTGTGGCATCTTCCTGAGCTGCACAGCTGGTGGGAACTGTCACCATCAGCCCCAGCAGTGCCTGAAGTCTTCTCCTGGCACAGGAACAGCTCTGGTGTGCTTGGTGTGTACCATGCTCCCTGAAGGAGAACAGCAACACTCAAAGTTGATCCTGGGCAATGTCACGCTGGGAAGAGTTTTGAAGGCAGGTTGGCAGCAGACCCTGAGGCCGTGCCGGCGGTGGCCACATCTGGCTCCTTCCAGCAGGATTTGGGAAAGCCCGTTCCCAGCTGTGAGCACCAGGCCAAGGGCATGGGGCAGAAACAGCCCCCTCCCCCAAGGGCCCCAGCCCCCAACTGCCCTCTGTCCCCAAACTACTAAAACTTCCAAACAGGCTCTGCCTCTAACTGAATGATCTTCACTTTTCAGAAAAGAACCGGATACTTTCATCTAGCATTGGTTGAAAACAAAACCACTCTGCCCTGCAAAAAAAAATCAGTACATTAAGTTTCCTTTTAGTTCATCAAATTAAGACACAAGGCTGTCAGTTGTGCTTTCTGGTTATTGTGCCTGTTACATTGCTGTGTTCACATATAAAAAGAGGAAAAAAATCTAGAAACCTCTCCTAACTAGGTCAGAGGCATAGTCACTCTCACAAACATTGCTCCACACTGAGTCAACAAGCTCAGCCAAGAAATGCTGAGCAAATGGCCCAGCTGCAGCTTTCTCCCAGGGGTCCTCCTCTTTCTGCAGCGTTTGCGTCTGCTGCTGTTAGCAAGGTGCCTGCCAAGACAACGCTGCATGTAAAGATTCAGCCTCTTGCTGGTTCGTCTTTGACCTGGCTTTAGAAGAGTGACCACAATGGGCAACTCATCAATCCACACCAAATCAAGGACATCAGTATTTGCATTAGCCGGTCCTCCTGTCTCTCTGTAGGAAAAAAACCCAAACCATGTTCCTATGAAGAAGGGTTTGAAAGCACGCTCATATTCAACCTAGAGAGTAGCAAAACTCCCACAGACTACAGGGAAACTCTTTCCTTGGCGTACCAGTTTCTTTTTACTGTAAGGCACGGTCTTATGATGGGCCAAACTAATCCTCTCCTGCTGCCTTAGCATGCTAGTCTAAACACGTTGCTTTATTGGGCTTGCAGAGAAAGATGACGGTTAGCCTTGGGACAAGCTGAAGGTTGTCCAGGATTTTCCGCACTTTTCAGCATTCATGTTTGATATCCTGTTGGTATAAGTAAAGACTGAAGAAAGAAATGGATAAGGTTGATGAACATTGAATCATTATTAGTATAAAGGTGGATAATTATTACTACAGTGGTGACAATTTTTTAATGTAAATAAAATTGTATTATAAATAAATAACATTATCATGAAGCAGCCTTGCCTTCTCTGTTGACTACTAATTGCGTATTGCTCTTATCATTCCCTGGAAATCACAAATCCATGTGCACCACTACTTAGCTTACAGGTAGGAGGATGCTTTTTTCTATTTCAGGGCCTGCAAGTATCCATTTAGGACGTCACCGTGATGAAAACGGCCGAGCGAACTGCTTGACTTGCAACCCCACCAGGTACAGAAGGAAAATGCTGTCAGGTTTGTCCTCTGCTCAGACATCTAGCCGCACAAGGTGACCAGAGCATGACTGCTTCCATGAAAGATACCTGTTTTGCTGTTCACCTGGACTCCACTGCTGCTCTCAGACCCCTTCCCAACTCTCCCGCTGCATTCTACTTCTATAGGGCACAGAATTCCTAATGTTGTCATTTGGAGTTGAAAAAGGCACAACCAATGCCCAAAGAGAAGCACCTTTGCTCATTTTGCAGTTAACGTCACAGCAGAATGCGGAGCAGTTCCTGTGTGTCTACCCTGGTTTTGCATCAGAAAGGGATTTCACACGGGATGCCTTGCAACAGGGTTTGTGAGCCTGCCTTCGCCTCACACCTCTCCTGCTTCTGCTTGCTGGCCAGGGCTCCTCCTGGCTCTGCCAGGCTGGAGAGCAAAGCGGGGGTCTTTCAGGAGGCGCATCTGTCTGACATGCCACATTCACCTCTATTCCATGGTCACCAGGCTCTTGCGACCAGCTCTGGAAAGCAAAAGCATGAGGAATGACACGTGTTGGGGTTGGCGGAGCTTTAAAAGTCATGACTACACCTGATGATTCAGCAGGGTAAACTAGATCCAAAGAATGTGCGGGAACATGACTTCTGTGAAGTAAAGAAGGAAAAAATATACCCCAACAGAAGATGGACATCGGCTGTCTCCTGTCAGCCCTCTGATGCCATGTGCTCTGCAACCTCTGCTGCCCGCTTGGGAAGGATTCCTAAAATGCTATGTCACGCAGAAGATGTCAGACCACTGGGTCTCACCATGAAGAAGAACAAACACTTCCTCTTCGTTTGAGGAACAAACGATTCAATCAACAAACGATTGAGTCAGTGGTGACAAGGCAAATGCAAGAGAAGGACACTGGCAGCCTCTCTGCTAACCATCGATGTTGAAAAAACACGTCTCTTCCTTCATCACCTCATCCTCCTCAGAGGAAAAGGCAGAACAGGGAACACACAATCTAGTGGGTCAGGACAACCATGTTCTCTTTCTACCCCTGCCAGAAGTGTCCCTGAGGAAACAGCGCATCTGAAACACCTCTACTTGATTTGAATGGTACCCATCTCCTACAGCAGAGCTAAAACCTTCCTCAGAAACATCACAGAATCATAAAATAACAGCTATTGAGCACACAAGATGGTCCGCACTTGTCAGTGGGAAGGCACGAGACCAAAACTTCCACACCAGACGAGGTCAAGCTATGTCAGTGGAGAAAAGCCTCTGTGCAGCTGGGCAGCAGCATGGGAATGTTCACAAACCTCAGGCCGTGTCTGATGAGCATCTGGAAGGAGTCAAGAAGCCCTGGCTTGTCTCCCAGGATGTGTGCTGAAACCTGAGTGAAGGTCATTGGCCCTCTGGAAAAAGGTCATCCTCTTTAGGGTGACACGTTTATTAGTGTTAAAAGTGACAAATTAGACTAAAAGACTGTACTGGAATGGAGTCAGGGGATCCAGTTGTACTGGGACAGGGCTCCGTCTGTACTGGGAAGGGGCCAGGGGGTCCAGTTTGTACTGGGACATGGGCCAGTCTCTACTGGGACACAACCAGGAGATCCACTTTTTACTGGGACTGGGCCAAGACTATACATGGAATGGAGCCAGGGAATCCAGTTTGTACTGGGACGGGGCTCACTCTGTACTGGGAAGTGGCCAGGGGGTCCAAAAAGTACTGGGATGGGGCTCAGTCTATACTTGGAGGTGGCCAGGGGATTCACTTTGCACAGGGACAGGGCCCAGTCTGTACGGGCAGGGGTCCAAAACAGCCCTGCAAGCACAGAGCCCCGGTGTTGGTGGTGCTGTGAAGGCGCTGCCAAGGGAAGGTGAGGGCCACCAACAGCTTTCAGTCCTGGCCACTTGTGTGTGGCAGCCCGAGGTGGAGGGTGTCCATATTGGACCTGGGCTCTGGCGAGGCTGAGGGGGTAGGTGAAGGTGAGGATGAGGTGGCAGAGCAAGCACAGAGCCCCTTCCCCCTGCGCTGCCTCCCTACCACAGAGAAACGCTCCCGCACGCTGCCGGTTAAGACTCAGAAAGGCTTTCCCTGTGCTCACTCATTACGACACAGAAAGGCTTCCCCTCTCCTACCTCGGTACGTCGCAGGAACCCTTACCCCGTGCTGCCTCAGCAGGACACAGAAAGGCTTTCCCTGAGCTGGCTCGGTACGACAGAGAAAGGCTTCCCCCACGCTATCTCAGGGAGACACAGAAAGGCTTCCCTCGCGATGATTCAGCTGTCTTGGAGAGGTCCAGAGGAGCTACCAGGCATGGCCCTACCTCTAACATTGACAAAGCGCCCAGGCGGAGACTGGGGCTGCTACCCAGGATTTCAGCTGTCTCCACAAGATACCAACACACTCCTGGAGATGAATGGAAAATTCCTGGAGAGCTAACACGAATGGACTTGCCTACAACATGGACAAGACTCCTCGACTAGCTACCTTGGAGGAGTCTGCGGCTGATCCTTTGGAATTCACCTGTCTCCAGAGAAAGCCCAAATGCTCCCGCAGATGCCTCGGAGGAGTCCCAGACAGATACAGGGCACGGACCTGACTCCAACACACACAAAACACCTTGGTAGCTACCTTGCAAAAGTCTGGGATGGCTACCTGCGCAATTCAGCTGTCTCCAGGGGAGGCCAAAACACTCTGGACGTTCCTCGGAGGAGTCCTGAGGAGCTACCGGGCATAGACCTGCCTCCAACACAAAGAAAACTCTTCAGCTAACGGAAGAGGAAAATTGTGCTGCTGCTACCTGGGACTTTAGCTGCCTGTCAGGAAACTCAAAACACTCTGGCAGATGTCTGGGAAAAGTCCTGACGCAAAAACAGGAATGCACCTGCCCCCAACATACACAATGCTCTTTGCGTAGCTACCTTAGAAGATTCTGGGGCTGCTACCTGGGAAGTCGCTCATCTCCAAAGGAAACCAAAAGACTCCTGGATATTCCTGGGAGGAGTTCCAGAGAGCTACCGGGCATGGACCTGCCTCCAACATGCACCAATCTCTTGGGGGATCTACCCTGGTGGAGTCTGGGGCTGCTGCCCAGGCCTTCAGCTCCCTCCACAGCAGGACAAAACACGTTGGCAGATGCCTGAGAAGAGTCCTGGGGAGCTACAGGGCATGGACCTGCTTCCCATTTCTATCAGCAATCAGTCATGATTGGAGCAAGGGCAAAGCCTGTATATTTCAAATGCATTTGAGTTACATGACTCTTTAACATACGCCATGACACCATTTCACTAGACTGAAGGCTGACAGCGAGTGTACCAGGACACTCCTTTCTGACACCTCACTCCTGGGCAGAAATCCTAGACGGCTTCTTTAAGGACAGAAACCCAAAGAGCTAAAGAAGTTCTTTAAATTCAGCACAGCAAAGAAAAAGCAAGCAAGCACAAAAACGGCAGGGAAACCCCTGAGGCACTAATGAGGAACAAAGGGTCTCCCTTTGGGAGTCCACTACCCCTCACAAATGGACAAGTGGCTTAAAAGAGATTCCTGCAAAGAAATGGCAGATCGAAGATAACCTTGATAACGCAGCACAAGTGACCGCTGTGGAAACGGCAGCGCTGACCCTTCTCCTGCTCCTCCTACGAGCTCTTTGCCAGCAACATGAAGATGCAAAACCAAGCATGAACAAATTCAGATCTGAGAAGAGCCTGGCCCCAAAAATTAAAAATGATCAGGAAGTCTGTTTGAAATACGGCTTCACGTCCACTATCGTGGATGAGGAACCTCGCCTTAAGCACATGTCGTGCCTTGAGATAGGAGCTAAGGACAGTATGAAGTTACCCCCACGAGCAGACGTTCAAAACCAAAGCACCCAGAACACCCAGACAATCCTGCACCATGTTTTCAGCGATGTTTCAAGTCACGTGATACTCAGTCCAGACTTTACAAAACATCATTAACTTAACGATAGCAGCCTCCTTGCAGGTTGCTTACTCAAAGCAAAAACCAAAAAGCCACGTACCCTCGGGGAAACCCTTGTCCTTCCGGGTGGCTGCTGTCTTCCCACGGCTCTTCCTCAAAGCAGGACAAATGACCGTGAACTTGGCAGTCCACACAAATTACGAAGCACACTTACTCCTCCGACAGTCATTACCTATGGGCCAGAAGTCCTCCACACCCCAGAACTGCCCATTACTCCTCCAGCAGTCATCCGCTATGGACCGCAAGTCCTCCAGACCTACCTACCTACCTACCTATCCACCTACCCACCTACCGACTTACTGGAAATGAGTTGGACCACAGCAGAAGTGACACTGGCCCAGCCGGTCACACACACCAGACCACAAATGGTAGTTCCAAGACACAAAACACAACATAAACCACCAGAACTGTTAAAAAAAGCCAACCAAAGCCACAGCATACACAAATCAAAGGCCCCTCTCCAAACCCTAAACAGGCAAACAAGCTAAAAAAGGACTCTCCAAAAAAGAAATCCACCCAGAACACAAGAGAAGCCAAAAATAACATAACCCAGGAACCCAGGCCCAACAAACCCAGATCCTCTCCAGAACAATAGCACGCTTTAATCCTGACTCACTTATACTCTGGCATCCCAGAACCTACCACTCTGTAACCCTTGCACACTGTCACCCTAGCATCCCAGAACCCTAGCACACTGTAGCCCGAAGATATCCAAAAAATGAACCCAAACTCCCTGGAGATCTCCGGCTGGGCCTTCAGGTGGCCCGGCTCTCAGAAGTCCCAACTTTGAAATGGGAATGGGACAGCATCCCTCTTCACATCACCTGTCACCCCCGGAAAAGTGCCTGCCTTAAACACTCCGGGGAGAAAGGCTGGGGCACTTGGAGACTTTCAACTGGCCCGCCATCACACGGGGCTTCAGCTCATCATTTCTGTGTCAGAGCCACCAAGCA
This sequence comes from Gymnogyps californianus, assembly GCF_018139145.2. Lineage (NCBI taxonomy): Eukaryota > Metazoa > Chordata > Aves > Accipitriformes > Cathartidae > Gymnogyps > Gymnogyps californianus. The sequence goes on from NC_059496.1 coordinate 3,078,598, forward strand.
CATCAGCCCGTCCTCCCTGAGACACCCCTTGGGGCAGCCGTGCCCAGAGCCAGGCGGCTGCATATGGCCTTTGCTCGATGGGGAGGTGCTTCCTGGGAGCAGGATCTCTCCTGGGGGCATGGGGAAACTCTCGTCAGGCCTGGATGCCTGAGGAACAGCTCTGCGCTGCTCCATCTCTCACCAAAAACCAGGGGCAGAGGAAGGCTGCTTTGCTGGCCCCCAAGACAATCAGCTCACCTGGGATGCTCTGTGGCCAGTGCGTGCCTTTGCTGTCAGACGGGTCTCAGCCTCAGTACTGCTCTGCAAACATCTGTCACCTCCCTGCAGGATGCTCTCCAGTGCACAGCATGTTTCCACTGGCTCTCCCTGGGGACAAGCTCGAAAAGGAGCAATTTGCTTTTCTTTCCCCCACTCCCAGAGACTCGTGAGAGAGACCTGCCATGCCCAAATCACCTGTGTGACAGGGACACCACGTACGAGCTGCAGACATGGGTCAGGATGGCCATGGGGAACAGGCAAGACATTCTGCAGTGCCCCCGGCACTGGCAGAAAGCAGAGCTGGAGACAACGGGGGAAGCCCAGGGCAGCTGGCAGCCGGCGGTGGGGCCCAGCAGGGTGCAGTGCCTGCAGAAATGTCCGGCTCCTTGAGCCTCAGCCCTAGGCTGCAGCACGGGGCCGGCCAGCTGGGATTCGCTAGGAAAAACCAGGCAGGGCTGACCCTGAGCCCCCACACATGGCCCCGGCCGCGGGATATGGTCACCCTGTCCCTTTGCCCATCGCTGCACGGGATCCAGAAAGCAGCGCCACAGCCCTCACGTGGTCCTGAGCCATCTCTTCACAGCTGCTGGACATGGAGCCGTCCTGGGACTCAACAGGCCTAAAAACAAGGAGAAATTGCCCAGAATTAAACTGTTCTCAGTTTTGGCAGGCAGCATGTTTTTCTGAGATGCCTGGAGGTGCCGTTCCTGGGGAGTGCTCAAGGAAACAGGGCAGCTGCCTGTACCTGCGGGCAGGCAGTGGATTGTGTGCAGTGGGAGTGAGCAGTGGTTTGTGCGGCTGTTGAATGGAGTCGAGCTTTAAATGTGTCCAACCTGCTACTCCTGGTTCCTTTTTCCTTGCAGGTTGCATTTGGAGCTTCAGATGGGGCCGGGGAGTGTTAAGCAAAACCAACAAGCAAAACCAACAAGCAAACAAACAAACAAACAGCTGGGAAGGTTTCTTCCCCCTAGCTGGGCTTTTTTTCCCTCAGTCCTGAACACTCTGCGTTGCAATGATCATCACCAATATTAGGGCGCAGGACTGGGCACAGGGCAGGGCTTTTGCACGCAGCACATTCCTGAGGCTCTTGGTAAATGCACCTCCTGGGGAGTGCTCAAGAAATGGGGGCAGTCGCCATAGTTGCTGGTTTTGGTCTTTCTCCCTCTCTCTCTCTGTTTGGCTTCGTGGGCCTATTTCTTAATTCCTCCCTCTCTGTCTTTAGCCCATCACCATTTTTGGCTTCTTCTTTCTCTGCCCACCTCCCTGTCTCTATTTTCTAATCCCCCTCTCTCTTCTATAGCCCAGGGCTATTTTTTCTTTCTCACCTTTCTCTCTCCGCTCCCTGTCCTTCTCTTTTTTCCTATCGCTGTGTCCTGCTTCCTGATCGTCTTCTTTCTCCCTGTCCTGCAGCCTGTCCTGTAGCCCTGCTCAGCTGGCTGCGCCTTCTCTCTTTCTCTCTGGGCCTCTCGCCTGCTCCCGCCCTTTCCGCTCTTCTCCGGCTCCGAGCCTGGAAGCCATCGCTGTTCTGTCCTTGCGCTGCTCCCTCTCCTGACCCGCATCCCTCTCTTTGTTTCTCACTCTCTGGATTGTTTCCCGTCCTTCTCTTGCTTCTCTGTCCTGCGCTCTGTCCCCTGCCTCTCCCTTTCTCTCTCTCAGCCTTTTCCCTCTGTGCCTCTGTCCTGCTCCCTGTCCTCTTCTCTGTCCCTCTGCTCTCCTCCTGCCATGGGGCCTGTGGAGGAGTGGGGTCCAGCGGGGGACGGTGTCCCTGCAGGGTCAGACAGGAAGAAGGAGCGCCAGTGGCATGCCAGGTGCTGTAGTCCTGGGGTATGGGCTGATGGGCGGCCATGTTGGTTCCCAGGGCATGCTGGGAGCTGTAGTTTCCAGCACTCGGCTTCCTAGTGGCCATGTTGTTCTCAGGTAAAGTGGAAGCACAGTCTCTGCTCAGCCACAGCAATTTTGCCCAGGTTCTCTTTAGTCAGAGCATACTTCTCTTTATAAGAAGTCTTTAACTTTGATTACTGCAAACACTCCAGTCCAAGGCACTCAGCAGGTGGCTATGGCACCCTGAGATAAGTGGTCTAAAATAAACCAGGTAAAATATGAGGGAATAAATACGGTTTGAGTTCAAATAAACCATTAAGTGTGACTATGGGTTTACATTTAAAAAATATTCATACACGTATTTCTGGGCTACATTAGTAATGGTTCGAGTGCATTGTTCATCCCACTGCTGTAGGTGGTCTCCAAAGAATACTGTTAATAGATGCCTCCTGCATTTGTTAACCCAGCACTCAGCAGGAGAAAAAAGTCTTGTAGCTCCACAAAATAGAACTGTTAAAGGGAGAAGAGAGAGGGGGGAGGCTCAGGGAGCAAGATTACCCTGCAGAGAGAGCTACAGCCCTTCTCAGAGGCTGACCTAACTAATTTAATGTGAGTCTCTCCTCAATTATTTTTTTCCCATCTCTCTATTGGTCCAAATCAAAACTAGCAATTAGCAGCTGCTGATAAGTGCTGTGCATGCTCAGGATGGGACAGTCATTACCCAAGCAAAGCTTATGATTCAAATAAATAGTCTAACGTATTTCCTTAATTGTGGTGAGAGAAGCCAGCTGGATTGTCTGTTCCTGAGGAGTGGTCTCCTGCGATTACTCCAGCACGACTGCTAGCCCGCTAGCGACGGGGAATTGCAAGAAGCAGAACTGAATTTGCTGGAGCTGCTCATGCTGTTCTGGTGGGCAGTAAACCTTTAGACATCTCATTTTCAAATATAGCCACAAGAAAAATGGGAGACCGTGTTCCTCTTACCCTCCTTTTCTCCATATAGGCTTCCTGTCTTCATCCTGCCTTGAACAGAGCCTGTCCTTCTCAGCTTCTTTGCCTTTTGACTGCGGGTCCACAGAAGCAATAGACCTGTCCTAACATCAGGGAGGAATTCATCCTTCAGACCTGGCAACTACCCAAGGATTTTGGGTCATAAATCCTGCAGCAATCTTGCAGCTTATTTAGTTGGTTCACCTGAAAGATAGTTATTCAATTGGCATTTGAAGAAAGCAATTAGTCTTTTTTTATTCCCTCTTTCTATGTTACAGAAACCCGATCATAACAAAGCTTGTGAGTTAGCTCTTGCAAAAAAAACAAGATGTATTTACGCTGTTAAAATTACTTCTGCACAGCAGAAACCTCTATACAGCCCTGACCATGTCCTTTTCATTTTTTGTCTTTTACTAAGCTGCTCGTGGAGAGTACTAGGCATGCTTGATGGGATTACGGCACTTAGTTAGCCAAACACTTTCAGAGCGCACAAAGGGCTTAAGTCGTTCAACATGGTGAAAAAGTTAAAAAGAAATCTACAGTAAAACACTAAAGAAGAAAGTGGCTTTTGGTTGATAGAAAGATGGAAAAGAAACTCTGCGTGAGTGGAAGTGGATATGTATGGAAAGCAAACAATAGTCCAGATGACAAGAAGAATTGAAGCCAGTGAAATGTCAAGGCAATAGGGTTCAGAGGAACGGAGGGGAAAGAATTCATGAGAGGTTGTCGCAGGAAGACTAGACAGCAATTTATTTCAAAAGTCAATCTTCTTTAATGATATCAAATAGAACGGTCCAAGTGAACAGGAATGTTATTTGTATTGAGATACAACAGCCAGATTGGACAGGATATCAGGTCGTAAACACTGCGATAAACACAACTTAGTTACAGGTTCAGGGTGTCAGCTGGAACTATCACTACACAAACTATAACAAATGTAAGCTTAAAATGATGATCAAAATGCCACTCACTCACGGTAGGCGAGGCACTCAACCGGGGAGTTTCTTGATGGCATCCGATGAAGGGGAGTCTCTGATGCAGACCGCTGCTCGAGAGAGGGCTCAAAGGCTCTTCCGGCGGCTCCATTTATACCCGAAGTCGGATGGGGCTCGTGGTCATTATGGTCAGCGGTCTGGAACTTTCACTGTCAGTGACTCCAGTCATCACATGGCTGCCCTCACCCCCAAACCGCGGCTTCTAGTTTTAAGTCTTTCTTTCAGCAGTTGAGAAGTTTTGCTCTTTATCGGGTGGGTGCACCTGCCACACTCCACCCGTGACCACAGTCACGATCTGACTGGTTTCTTTGGAGTGGTGGTACAGTCACCTCTTGCCTCCAAAGTTAAAAGGGAGCGCAGTTTTGGTGAGAATTGATGCTCATCATGAATCATCATTTCTTTGGCTATTTTACAATTCTAACGGAACATCTGCTATTTGGAGTAGTTCTAAAGGAGCATACGTAACAACGGATACGAACCACGTTATCATATGTTTAACACAACTTAATACAATACAAATGGCAATTATTATGATTATAACCACTATCAAGGATTGTAAAAGACTGGTTAACCATCCGACAGGGAAAACCCGAACGCACTGGAAATCTTTCCCAACCAGTTGATGTTTAATGCGGCAGCAATTGCCTCTGAGTCCTTTGCTGCTTTCTTCATTTTGTCAATTTGAGTTCGGAGGGGTATGGATACATTTGGGATATAAACGCAGCAGTCATCTACTCATCAGTTTAGCACTCCATGCTAAAGGTGTTCCTGTAGCAGCATCAGGTCTAATCCCGCTCGGTGCTGGGCGGTCATTTTGCTGGTGTGTTGTAATTGTTCATTCAAGAGTTCTAAGCTGTCAGATGTAGAATTGGCTCAAATAGACACTTGCATCAATAGGTCATAAATGGCTTGTGGGTTTTTGAGGGAGGCAGTCCCCATTCCGAACATGGCCTCCAGCCACTATCCCAGTCGCGTTTTTCCTCTTTGCCACGTTCCCTTCTTTAGCGGTTGTATCTCCCGGGGGCTGCGATCCCACCACTTAGGGGCTATAGGCCCTTCTGGTAAATGGACAAAGGGAAGGCACGGCTACTGTGCAGGCCATCCCGGGAACAGTTGGGCGTAGCTGGGAATACAGACAGCCATTGGGGTACGCCCACTCTAGACTGGGAGGGGCGGGCACATCAGATGTTTGGCATATGCCTTGTGTGGGGGCATGAGGAGGACAGTCCCTATAAGCATTACATTTTAGGGCAGTGGGCCACACATAGCTGGTATTACTACACAGACAGCCCTGTACCAAAGCTTCCTGAATGGGGCGGGGCATGTATCATCACAATAATGGCCTTTTATCTATGTTTTTACAGTGCATTTCTGTTTGGCAGTCCCAAAGTGTTGTGTTTTTTTTTTTTACTGGTGGTGCCCCATTCCTTTGCGCAATCCAGTCAGGTCCCCATGTGCAATTGAGGGGATGTTTTTCCCAGGCTCCCTTGAACCCTGGTTCTTGACAAGCGTTGGGGCAATTGCAAGAGGTAATTACACCATATTGAATTGGCATTTATTGCGCCAGGTGACCAGCTATAGATGGTATGAGTGTGACCTCCATCCTTTCCATCCGTTCCCCAGGCCCGGCTGGAATTATTGCACTGTTGCCATGGGAGTTCAAGGGTTAGTGATATATTAGTGGTTTGCACAAAGATTGGTAGGGGCTCCTCTACTGACTTAGGGCTGGGCAGACAGGCTGTTATTGAAGTTAAGTTCACCATACATGCAAATCCCACTATCAGTTGAGCCACCACCTTGCTGTCCAGGTTCTTGTTGTCCATGCCCGCTGTTGTTACTGCCATCAGTGGGAGTGTCCGAATAGTTTGCTTTTCCATAGTCCTGCAAGAGGACACAAATTGCACCTCGGGCCTTGGGACCGGGTCTCAGAAATTAGGAATTATCCATCGAGTACTTATGCGATGGCCTTTCCCTTCCTATCTAAGGCCTCCCAGGCATGTAAGCGTCTGGGTTTCGCCAGGATCGTGGGTACAGTGCCAACAGAGGGCAGTTTTACCATGACGGGTTGGCCTGTATGTTCTCAATGGGAACTGGCCCTTTTGCTTGTCCGGTTTGGGAGCGTCGCCCGTTAATGGTCCCGTAGGACAAAAATGAGGTAGGTACCATCGTTTGCCTGCCAGCATATCGAATCCCAATATGTTTCCCTTATAAGGGCTCAGAGCCACCTCCACAAGTTTCGGTCTCTATCGGGGCGGGTGCACCTGCCACACAGGTTAACTAAACACTCTTCCACCCCTCCATCCAAAACAGAGGGCAAGTCTCTGAGACCGAGATAGAGATAGGGCAGGTACGTGCAGAGGCAAGAGAGGAAAAAAGCTTACTTAAGAACATAACTTTTGGTTCTTAAAACAGTTAGCAGCATACAGTGAAGAGAAAGTGCAATCAGAGAGCAGAACACCTTAGCCAAGCAGCACCTCCTGACCCTGCCCACCTTCCCCTTTAAGCAGGGTGTATGCTGCAGCCAGAGAAACCGTTGCAAAACTGCGGCTTCTGGCAACTTATTCCTGAAATGCACTAGTTTTCTTTTGGAGAACTGGAATACTGGGATGGATTCCCCAGTGCTCAAAACTCAGTAGTGTCCATTTCAACCATGGGCTTAAAAGTATACATCATAGGCTGTAATTTGAAGAACTCAGTCCATAAAAACCATGATTAAACAACAAACAATAGATAAGCCAAAAAGGGGGGCAAAAAGGAAGAAACCATACACACAGGGAGTCCAATGGCTAACCAATTCCTATCAAAATGTCCATCGCAAGTGAGTGGTGTATCGTGAGAGATCCACTGTTTACATTTCCAATACTATAAACAGTATCCTGATTTTTCATAACATGACATGCAGCATCCAAACCACAGAAATGTAGAAAAGGCACAGGCAAGGAGAAACACATCTTCATAGCATTACATTCAATAGCTGTTTAACGGTGAGCCTTCTTTTAGAGCTGTCCAACAATGCTGACTAATCCAGGTGACCTGTTTAATCAGACTTAATTGTCAAAAGGATTAACAATATCTAAGTAAAACAAGGCATGTATACATTAAAGAAAACAGCACGGAACTGTACTGCTTGTGAACTGTTTACAAAAACATACAAGTGTTGGATGGCACAAAGTATATAGTGCTAATAGAAACTGTTTAAGCTAAGCGCTTAACATAAACTGTCCATCTCTACCTGTAACAAAGAATATTTTAGGGGATTAAAAAACCCATTCCTTATGAAAAATAATGCTCTGAGCAAGAGGAGAATGGCCGACTGGCTCCCAAAACTGGTGACTGATTACGAGTCAAAGCAGAGTAAGCTGCTGCTCTTGCACCCTTCACTACATGGGGAGCATCCTGCCTGTTTAGCTGGTATTGAGGCAACTGGTCACAGTGAACTATCCAGGGGTGACTGAGGACTTGGGCTGCAGTCAGTCTTTGATGTGGGTTAACATGAAGCATTTTTGAAAGAAGGTCCTTAGCTGTATCTGAAACGGTATTCCAATAACCACCGCTGAGAGACAACTTCCCGCTACCTATTCGGGCCAAAATCTCCTCTGGGGTATCATCAGGACCAGTTACAAAAGGAGGGTAGCCAGCAAGCATGGTATAAAGTAGAACACCAAGGCTCCATATGTCCCATGCAGCATCGTAACCTTGCCTCTGTAAAACCTCTGGTGCAGCAAAACTTGCTGTGTAACATGGACTCCTCAGAAGCCATTTTCTACTCGTAGTTGTTTTGCAAGGCCAAATTCACAAAGTCGAATGGATTCTGGATTACCAGATTCATCAACATAAAGAATATTGCTAGGCTTCAGCTCTCCATGAACAACCCCTTGCGCATGGAGGTACTCAACCGTTCTTGTTATTGTGAACAGAACGGCACTAGCTTCTCGTTCCGAGAAAAAAATTTGTCTATGAATTTTATCCAGCAGTTGCCCTCCTTTCGTAAGTTCTGTTACTATGTATGCGTATTTTCCATCATCATGCACATCTTTTAGGGTAATAATATTTGGATGGTGGCCATAGCGCAGTAGGATTTCAATCTCCTTTCTTGGATCTCTTTTACTCTTGTCTATAATCTTTACAGCATATTCCATGTTTAAAGCTTTATGAATACATCTCTTATAGACAGAGTAAGACCCAACTCTGATATCTTCCTTCACTTCGTATCTATCAGTAAACTGAATGCTGTTCCTGTGCAACTGCTGGACAACGGAATGCACTCCAACTGTCTGCACTGCCTGGCTTTCGTCATTTGATGCAATAGCTACAGAACTAAATCCCCGAACAAGTTGATGCGCGTTAGCACTAGGTGGGAGACCAGGCAAATCTTCTGGAGTTTTTGCTGTAAACTCAGGGTCAAAATAAAACGTATCTTCAGGTCTGCCAGTTGCAGGTTTAAAAGGGGGATCAATTTCTCTCCTGTACAATCTATTCCAATCTATTTTGGAAAAGAATGCATGCCTCTTAATTTCTTCAACTCCATCTAGGCCTGCTCCTAATCTGTTTGCTGGGTTTCTTTTGAAGAGCATTCGCAGAAGACTCTCTGCTTCCGGGCTCAAGAACTGGGGCATTCCAAGTTTGGCCTCGAGAATCAGTGTCATGGTTTCTTTTCTGTCTTTCCCTTGGAAAGGCAGAGTACCAGTGAGCATTTCAAACATTACAACACCAAAAGACCACCAGTCTGCGCTCCGTGTAAGGCCTCCGCTCTTAATGACTTCTGGCGCCATATATTCCACTGTTGCACAGAAAGAGAAGGCTTTTTTTCACGGATCAATTGACACCTCACTTAAGCCAAAATCTGCTAATTGATATGTCCTTCCTCATCAAGAAGGATGTTTTCTGGTTTTAGGTCCCGGTATATTATTCCCCACTATGTACATGGTCTAAAGCAAGTGCTAATTCTGCCAGGTAAAATTTAACATCGTCTTCTGTGAACATCACCCTACGTTCTCCACATGCTCCAATTGCCTCTATTAAATTTCTTAGGGCTGTTTGGCAATGGGCTCTGTCTCGGCCATATTATAGTTCCCGTTCGGATTTAGTGTCGGCCACGGATTTCTCCCTCCTCCCACCTGTCGTGCTAATTCCGCATCCTTAGTTAATACCTTCTCTCTTTCATCTGGGCAGAATGATTCTCGGAATAAGATTTGGGTGTCCCCCCGGTTAGGATTGTGTCCCGTGCAGAGATTTGACAATAACTGTGCCCGTGTTTCTGCATCCTCCCTTAATCTTGGCATTGTACAGCCCCATAAGGCTAAATCATTTGGGTTCCACGATGGATTAGTATAAACCGTCGATGTGGGGCATGCATAGTCACCCCTGGCCGTAAAGCGGCCAGATTAGTCAAAACATTTGAAACCATGGGGCAAAGTCCCACCTTGCTACAGGAAGGTCTGCGGGGAGGTCGGTACAGGGACTGTAAGGTGGGGCAGGAGTCGGGGAGGGCCTTGTCTGGTCGTCGTTCGGGGCTGTAGCCTTACCTACGGCCAAAGTTACCTTACAGGTTAGTTTTTCCCTCAGCCCCTTTTGCCTCCCTGGATGTTGTCTCTCCCGCACCCATTCATCCCACACATACCAATAATCCATGTGTCCCGGGAACCGGTACTGAAGTTGGTCTCGCACAAAGGTCAGTCGATGTTGGTCAAAACTCCCTTGTGGTGGCCACTGATCTTCAATATCTCCATGGCGGGTGATGAATGGCCACCATTGTTGACATAGAACTACTGCGTCCTCCTTCAGTAGTGAATTTGCACCACAGATTTTTTCCCAGTTTTGTAATATCTCTGCTAAGGCGTCTCCCTCTCTACTCCAGTTACGTTACTCATGATTTAATCCGGGTGGACTCAACCCCCCCCTTTAAAATCTCTCAAAACCCCTCTAATCTGGGCAGGACTCGAACACCCCTTTTAATCAGACGTCTTCTGTTGATCAGACTGCGTACAAACTTGTGTGCGATTTATGCTGATCAGGCTAGCACCTCGGGCGGGACTTGAACCCCCCCCAAATTCTGTCCTTTTCCCTGTATTGAATTTAGATTTAGGGGATTTAACACTCACCACTCGAGCGATTCGGTGCCTCCCGTGTCCAAAATCCTCGGGTGAACTCACCCTGTGCTGCCAGTCAGAGGTTTGGATCCAAGAGGTTCCGAGAGTGACCTAGGGTCCCATCTGGGGTGCCAAACTGTTAAGGGGAAGCCGCTGCCGAGCATTCACACACCAATCAAGGAGTCGCACACACACCACCCGAGACTTTAACTGCTAGGACCGGCGTCCCTTCGCAGCGGGCGACTCCAGTGAGCCGACGGGTGCCCCTTTCGACTCCTCACACACACACACTCACCTCGGGCACTTCTTCTTCCCTCAGGCTCCAGCCAAGGTTCCCAAAGCAGACTCTCTAATCAAGGCCTTCAAAATAAAAGCCTAATTTAGTCTATCTACGGTGCCCAAATTCAGACAGCTCAAGCTGGCTGTCTCTGGAGAGGGAACCAGAACACCACAATCCCTGGGCATTATGCCCTTACAATCTAAATTCCCACCCCTCACACCATAGTCTGGCCCAATGGTAAGATCGAGTCTGGGGTCATCTTCTCTCTCATTGGGTGCTTTTCTTGTCTCTCGGCTGGTTCTTCCTCCTGTGTTTTAGGCTACTTGTTACTATGTCTCCTTTTCCTGGGCAAACTGGCTCTGGGCTTTCCAAATCTCTTACTCCTGCCATCAGATTATAGGTGAACGTTAAGCAACAGCATTCAGCAAGTTATGAGTCCTGCTTTATCATGAAGGACTACTTTTAAGCAGCTAAACAAAGTCCTTAAAGCCCTACAAAACATATTAACAGCCTCTCTAATTTCTATACGTTCCTGTGCTATTACAGCCTAACAGCCTTATGCCATTATTGCCACATGCTGTTTAGGTCTCGTTCGGGTGTGGTCTGCATGGTCCTGTAGCTCTGCTTTGCCACCTTCCACAACACTGGATCACTGATTGCTGATAGAAATGGGAAGCTCTGGCAAGACTGAGAGAATGAGGGGAGCGTTATGTTGCTAAGCAAGCCCCGAGCCTCAGCGCTGGTGGGGCTGTGAAAGGGCTGCCAAGGGAAGGTGAGGGCCAGCAAGAGTTTTCAGTCCTGGCACCTCCCTGTGGGAGCACGGCAGGAGCCCCACAAGGAACCGCACAAAGCTGGCAGGGAATGGCACGGGGCCATGGCTGGAGCAGAGACTGTGCCTTCCACTTTACCTGAGAACAACATGGCCACTAGGAAGCCGAGTGCTGGAAACTACAGCTCCCAGCATGCCCTGGGAACCAACATGGCCGCCCGCCAGCCCAGTACCCCAGGACTACAGCACCTGGCATGCCACTGGGCGCTCCTTCCTCCTGTCTGACCCTGCGGGGACACCGTCCCCCTGGCTGGACCCCACTCCTCCACAGGCCCCATGGCCGCCTCCCGGGGCAGCCCCAGTCCCAGTCCAGAGCCTTGGTGGAGCAGGGAGGAGGAGGAGGAGAGAGGGACAGAGGGGCAGAGAGGGGTGGGGTGGGCGGAGAGTGGCAGGAGAAGGACGGGAGCAGGACAGAGGGACGGCAGGAAGAAAGCAGGAGCTGGTCAGGGAGTGGAGAAAGGAAACCCCTGGTGAGGAGCGGGCCCAGGGCCAGGGAGAAGGGGATGGAGGGGAAGGGGGCAGGGGGCAGCCAGGAATATGGTGATGAGCAGCAGGACAGAGGAGAGAGAGGCAGAGGAGGGCAGGAGGAAGGAGAGACAGAGGGAGCGACACGGGCAGGGTGAGGGAGTGGGATGGAGGACAGATAGACGGAAAAGGCAGCAGGAGAGCGGAGTGGCAGAGAAATGGGACAGGGAGCAGGACAGAGGCACAGAGGGGAAAGGCTAAGAGAGAAAAAGGGAGAGGCAGGGGACAGAGCGCAGGACAGAGAGCAAGAGAAGGGCGGGAAACAATCCGGAGGCTGAGAAACACAGAGAGGGATGCGGGTCAGGAGAGGGAGGCGGCGAAGGAGAGAACAGCGATGGCCTCCAGGCTGGAGGCAGAGGAAGAGTGAAAAGGGCCGGGGAGCAGGCGAGAGGCCCAGAGAGAAAGAGAGAAGGCTCAGCCAGCCGACGGGTGTCCCTATCACACAGCTGATTTGGGCATGGCAGGTCTCTCTCACGAGTCTCTGGGAGTGGGGGAAAGAAAAGCAAATTGCTCCTTTTCGAGCTTTGTCCCCAGGGAGAGCCAGTGGAGACATGCTGTGCACTGGAGAGCATCCTGCAGGGAGGTGACAGATGTTTGCGGAGCAGTACTGAGGCTGAGAGCTGTCTGACAGCAAAGGCACGCACTGGCCACAGAGCATCCCAGGTGAGCTGATTGTCTTGGGGGCCAGCAAAGCAGCCTTCCTCTGCCCCTGGTTTTTGGTGAGAGATGGAGCAGCGCAGAGCTGTTTCTCAGGCATCCAGGCCTGAGGAGAGTTTCCCCGTGCCCCCAGGAGAGATCCTGCTCCCAGGAAGCACCTCCCCATCAAGCAAAGGCCATATCCAGCCGCCTGGCTCTGGGTACGGCTGCCCCAAGGGGTGTCTCAGGGAGGACGGGCTGATGTGCTTGGTGGCTCTGACACAGAAATGATGAGCTGAAGCCCCGTGGTGATGGCGGGCCAGTTGAAAGTCTCCAAGTGCCCCAGCCTTTCTCCCCGGGAGTGTTTAAGGCAGGCACTTTTTCCGGGGGTGACAGGTGATGTGAAGAGGGATGCTGTCCCATTCCCATTTCAAAGTTGTGACTTCTGAGAGCCGGGGCCACCTGAAGGCCCAGCCGGAGATCTCCAGGGAGTTTGGGTTCATTTTTTGGATATCTTCGGGCTACAGTGTGCTAGGGTTCTGGGATGCTAGGGTGACAGTGTGCAAGGGTTACAGAGTGGTAGGGTTCTGGGATGCCTGAGTTTAAGGGAGTCAGGATTAAAGCGTGCTATTGTTCTGGAGAGGATCTGGGTTTGTTGGGCCTGGGTTCCTGGGGTTATGTTATTTTTGGCTTCTCTTGTGTTTTGGGTGGATTGCTTTTTTGGAGAGTCCTTTTTTAGCTTGTTTCCGGTTTAGGGTTTGGATAGGGGCCTTTGATTTGTGTATGCTGTGGCTTCGGGTTGGCTTTTTTTTACAGTTCTGGTGGTTTATGTTGTGTTTTCTGTCTTGTAACTACCATTTGTGGTCTGGTGTGTGTGACCGGCTTGGCCAGTGTCACTTCTGCTGTGGTCCAACTCATTTCCAGTAAGTCGGTAGGTGGGTAGGTAGGTACGTCTGGAGGACTTGCGGTCCATAGTGGATGACTGCTGGAGGAGTAATGGGCACTTCTGGGGTGTGGGAGGACTTCTGGCCCATAGGTAATGACTGTCGGAGGACTAAGTGTGCTTCGTAATTTGTGTGGACTGCCAAATTCACGGTCATTTGTTCTGCTTTGAGGAAGAGCCGTGGGAAGACAGCAGCCACCCGGAAGGACAAGGGTTTCCCCGAGGGTACGTGGCTTTTTGGTTTTTGCTTTTGAGTAAGCAACCTGCAAGGAGGCTGCTATCGTTAAGTTTAATGATGTTTTGTAAAGTCGTGGACTGAGTATCATGTGACTTGAAACATCGCTGAAAACATGGTGCAGGATTGTCTGCGTGTTCTGGGTGCTTTGGTTTTGAACATCTGCTCGTGGGGGTAACTTCATACTGTCCTTAGCTCCTATCTCAAGGCACGACATGTGCTTAAGGCGAGGTTCCTCATCCACGATAGTGGATGTGAAGCCGTATTTCAAACAGACTTCCTGATCATTTTTAATTTTTGGGGCCAGGCTCTTCTCAGATCTGATTCGTTCATGCTTGGTTTTGCATCTTCATGTGGCTGGCGAAGAGCTCGTAGGAGGAGCAGGAGAAGGGTCAGCGCTGCTGTTTCCACGTCGGTCACTTGTGCTGGCGTTATCAAGGTTATCTTCGATGTGCCGTTTCTTTGCAGGAATCTCTTTTTAAGCCACTTGTCCATTTTGTGAGGGGTAGTGGACTCCCAAAGGGAGACCCTTTGTTCCTCATGAGTGCCTCAGGGGTTTCCCTGCCATTTTTGTTTGCTTGCTTGCTTTTTCTTTGCTGTGCTGAATTTAAAGAACTTCTTTTAGCTCTTTGGGTTTCTGTCCTTAAAGGAAGCGTCTAGGATTTCTACCCAGGAGGGAGGTGTGCAGAAAGGAGTGTCCTGGTACACTGCTGTCAGCCTTCAGTCTAGTGAAATGGTGTCATGGCGTATGTTGAAGAGTCATGTAACTCAAATGCATTTGAAATATACAGGCTTTGCCCTTGCTCCAATCATGACTGATTGCTGATAGAAATGGGAAGCAGGTCCATGCCCTGTAGCTCCCCAGGACTCTTCTCAGGCATTTGCCAACGTGTTTTGTCCTGCTGTGGAGGGAGCTGAAGGCCTGGGCAGCAGCCCCAGACTCCACCAGGGTGGATCCCCCAAGAGATTGGTGCATGTTGGAGGCAGGTCCATGCCCGGTAGCTCTCTGGAACTCCTCCCAGGAATATCCAGGAGTCTTTTGGTTTCCTTTGGAGATGAGCGACTTCCCAGGTAGCAGCCCCAGAATCTTCTAAGGTAGCTACGCAAAGAACATTGTGTATGTTGGGGGCAGGTGCATTCCTGTTTTTGCGTCAGGACTTTTCCCATACATCTGCCAGACTGTTTTGAGTTTCCTGACAGGCAGTTGAAGTCCCAGGTAGCAGCAGCACAATTTTCCTCTTCCGTTAGCTGAAGAGTTTTCTTTGTGTTGGAGGCAGGTCTATGCCCGGTAGCTCCTCAGGACTCCTCCGAGGAACGTCCAGAGTGTTTTGGCCTCCCTGGAGACAGCTGAATTGCGCAGGTAGCCATCCCAGACTTTTGCAAGGTAGCTACCAAGGTGTTTTGTGTGTGTTGGAGTCAGGTCCGTGCCCTGTATCTGTCTGGGACTCCTCCGAAGCATCTGCGGGAGCATTTGAGCTTTCTCTGGAGACAGGTGAATTCCAAAGGATCAGCCGCAGACTCCTCCAAGGTAGCTAGTCGAGGAGTTTTGTCCATGTTGTAGGCAAGTCCATTCGTGTTAGCTCTCCAGGAATTTTCCCATTCATCTCCAGAAGTGTGTTGGTATTGTCAGGTACTTGTGTTGTCCTCTTTCCCTGCAGATGTGATAGGGAAGAAGGAGGAACCTGGCTTGTGCAGGTGCTTGTGAGGTCCTAGGTGCATGAGTGATAGGGCAGGAGCTGGCCCCAAGCTTGAGCAGCTGCTTTTGATGTCCCATGATGCCAAGTAGATGCTAGTTTAAAAGCAGGCCCCTGCCCTGTGCAGCTGCTTACATTCTCAGTGAGTAGTTGATAGGGCAAGAGTATGTAACTGGGTTGTGCAGGTGCTTGTGGTGTCACAGGTGGTTGAGTAGGTGTTAGGGCAGGAGCAGGCCCCTGGTTTGAGCTGCAGCATATGTTGTCAGTGGTGGAGCAGGAGGTGATAGGGCAGGAGTGCGCAGGTGGCTTGTGCAGGTGCTTGTGAGGTCAGTGTTGGCTGTGTAGCAGTTAGGGCAGGAAGCTGGAGGTGGCTTGTGGAGGTGTTTGTGATGTCCCTGGTGGGTGAGTAGGTGCTAAGGCAGGAGCAGAGCCCTGGCTTGTGCAGGTGCCTGTGATGTCAGTGCTGAGTGCTGAGGTGGTTGGGCAGAAGCAGGCCGCAGGCTTGCAAAGGTGGTTTTGAGGTGAGTGTTTTGTGAGGATGTGAGTGGGACTGAAAGGAGAGGTGGGTTGTGGAGGTGCTTGTGTTGTGGTATTTCTGTGGAGATGTGATGGGGCAGGAGGAGGCCCGTGGCTTGTGCAGGTGCTTGTGAGGTCGCAGGTGGTTGAGGAGGTGTGAGGCCAGGGGCCAGCCCCAGGCTTGTGCAGGTGCTTGTGAGGTCGTAGGTGCGTGAGGAAGTGCTAGGGCAGGAGGTGGCTTGGGCTGAAGGAGGTGCTTGTGATGTCCCATGCTGGCAAGGAGATGGTAGTTTAGGAGCAGGCCCCTGCCCTGTGCAGCTGCTTGTGTTGTCATTGGTGGCAGAGTAGTGGATAGGGCAAGAGGTTGCAGGTGGGTTGTGCAGGTGCTTGTGATGGGAGAGGTGGTTGCATAGGTGTTAGGGCAGGAGCATGCAGGTGGGTTGTGCAGGTGGTTGTGCTGTGACATGTGCCTGAGGAGGTGCAAGGGTAGGGGTAGGCCTGTGTTTTGTACAGGTGCTTGTGATGTCGTAGGTGTTGTGTTGGGTTTGTGTGGCAGGGGTTTGTGTAGCGGAGAGGGTGCTCTGGGATAGCATATTTCAGAAGGGGAAAGAAAGAGTGGTGGAAAAAGAAGGAAGGGGAGGTGCAGCGACGAGAGGAGTGGGATGTGCGAGAAAGAAGCCTGCGGAGCCTGAGGTGAGTGAAGAAGGAGAGGGAGGAGGCGCGGGGGAGCAGAGATTGCCCTGCAGGCCGTGGTGAGAGGGCAGGCTGTGTCCCTGCAGACCATGGAGGTTAATGGTGGATGAGAGATTCCCCTGCAGGCCGTGGAGGACGCGAGGGTGGAGCCGGTGTGTGGGCCCGAAGGCGGCCGTGAGTGCGTGGGAAAGGCCACGCTGGAGCAGGTGGTGGAGGCCTGCAGGGAGTGCGTGGCAACGAGTGGTGTTGGAGAAGGTGGTGGAGGGCTGATCCCCGTGAGAGGGATCCCAGGGTGGAGCAGGGGAAGAGTGTGAGGAGCCCTCCCCCTGAGGAGAAAGGAGCGTCAGAGCCAATGTGGGATGAAGTGCCCGCAAGCCCCATTCGCCGTTGCCCTGGGCCGCTGTGGGGAGGAGGTGGAGGTATGGTGAGCAAAGGTGAGGGCGGGAAGAAGGGAGGGGTGGGGGGAAGGTGTGTTTTTCAGATCTGGTTCTCTTTCTCCTTCTGCTAGTGTGATTTGCTTGGTAGGACATTAAATGGATGTGTTTTTTTCTGCAAGTGGAGTGTGTTTTGCCTGTGAGCATAATTGTTGAGTGATCCGTCCGTGTCCTTGTGTGGACTGCCGAGGCTTTGGTTGTATTTTGTCCTCCGCATGCCGCCGTAGGGGAGGAGTGAGCAAGCAGGTGCATGGTGCTTTGTTGGTGGCTGGGCGTAAAGCACGCCGTTGGTGTTAGTGGGGGATAGGGTGGAAGGAGGCAGTTGGCTTGTTGCTGTGCTTGCGAGGTGAGATGGGCCTGCGTAGGTGGTAGGGCTGGAGCAGGAAGCTTTGATGTGCAGGTGCTTTGGGTGTCGCAAGTGCTTCGGTAGTTGCTGTGTCAGGAGCAAGGTCGTGGCTTCTGGAGGTAGGTGCGATGTCAGAGGTGGCTGAGGAGGTGCTAAGGCAGTGGCAGGCCCCGGCTTGTCGAGGTCCTTGTGATGTGTGTGGTGCCTAAGTCGGTGAATGGGAAGGACTGAAGAGGTGGCTTTTAGAGGTGCTTGTGATGTGAATGCTTGCTGGGTAGCTGTTAGGGCAGGAGCGTGCAGGTGGGTTGTGCAGCTTGTTGTGATGTCCTAGGTGGGTGAGTAGGTGCTAAGGCAGGAGCAGGCCTTGGGTTGTGCAGCTGCTTGGGCTGTGCCTTGGAGCTGAGCAGGTGTTAGGGCAGGAGCAGGCCCCTGGCTTGTGCAGCTGGTAGTGATGTGGTGTTGGCAAGTCATTGCTAGGGCAGGAGGCAGTCCCTGGTTTGTGCAGCGGCATATGTTGTCAGTGGTGGAGCAGGAGGTGATAGGGCAGGAGTGCGCAGGTGGCTTGTGCAGGTGCTTGTGAGGTCAGTGTTGGCTGTGTAGCAGTTAGGGCAGGAAGCTGGAGGTGGCTTGTGGAGGTGTTTGTGATGTCCCTGGTGGGTGAGTAGGTGATAGGGCAGGAGCAGGGCCCTGGCTTGTGCAGGTGCCTGCGATGTCAGTGCTGAGTGCTGAGGTGGTTGGGCAGAAGCAGGCCACAGGCTTGCAAAGGTGGTTTTGAGGTGAGTGTTTTGTGAGGATGTGAGTGGGACTGAAAGGAGAGGTGGGTTGTGGAGGTGCTTGTGTTGTGGTATTTCTGTGGAGATGTGATGGGGCAGGAGGAGGCCCATGGCTTGTGCAGGTGCATGTGAGATCCATGGTGGATGAGTAAGTGATAGGGTAAAAGAAAGCAGTTGGATTGTTCATGTGCTTGTGATGGAAGTGATGGCTGATGGCTCACTCACTCCCCCATGGTGGGATGGGAGAGAGAATCAGAAGGGTAGGAGTGAGAAAACTCATGGGTTGAGATAAAGACAGTTTAATAGGTAAAGCAAAAGCCATGCACCCAAGTAAAGAAAAATAAGGGATTCATTCACGACTTTCTCTTTTTCCTCTGCTAACTTCTTGTGCACCCCCAGCCTACTCACTGATGGGGCGGTGTGAAGAAAACGAAGTCTATCCCAGCCAAAAGCAGCACACCACGTACACGTGGGTGTGTCCCAGTGTGCGGCTCCCCATTTGGGAGGAGTGGGGGAGAACTGGACAGTGTCAGGGGAAGTTTGCCAAGGTGGGAGTTGGGGCCTCAAGCACATGACCTGTGTAGAGGGACTGAGGGACCTGGGCTTCTTTGGCCCAGTGGCATGGAGGCAGTACAGAAGTAGTCTGAGAGTGATTGAAGGATGGCTTAAGAGTTGATGGAGCTTTTGTTCGTAGTGGAAAACAGCATGAGAAGGAAAGAATGCCACTAAGTGCAGCTTGGGAGGTTGAGACTGGATATGAGGAGAACGAAATGTCACTCCAAGGGCAGTGCTGTGGTCTAATCGGCCACCCTGAGGAAATCTGGAATAGTCCATGGCTTTGTGTTTGAAGGAACGTCCAGGGAGGACGGAGAGATGTCAGTAAGGGTAGTGAGATGCTCAGATGAGAGCAAGGTGGAGGAAGCAAGGCAGATGTCTACAGCTTGCAGGGAAGGAGGCCCAGGTGTGGGACACCATAGGACAGCCAGTGGTTATGCTGATCGAGGGCTCAGGCAAGGCTAAAAGCCGCCAAGAGAGCCGGGTCTTTCTCCCCTTGGCTGTGGCTGTTATCTCGACCGCCAAGGCCTACGAGGAGACGCTTTAACCTTATGGCACGAGGCCCTCATTCCCACATGCCCCACCCAGGAGAGACCCATAAGCGTTGTACCATAGTCCTGCACTTGGCATTGCACATCCCTGCATTGCAGTGCCCCAGGAAGAGCCCTGAGCAACATGTGAGGGACAGGATCTCCCTTCCCAGGGGCTGGGGGTCAGGGCTTGGCCCTTTGCCTTCAAGGAACACGTGAAAGTTTACTCAGAATCTGTTCCTTTACATCGCCTTTATCTACTTGTCATCACTTTCTCCTGTTTTCTCCTCTAAGCAGCCCCTGGGGAGGCTTTGTCAGTAATGTCCCTCAGCGGGACCCATTAAGGCTCCAGGAAACTTCGGAGTTGGCATCTGACTTTGACTTCTTGAGAGGTTTCTTCAACTTCCTCTCAGTGTCTGAGGTTCATGGACTCGGCATCAAAGACACCATGGGGCTCGTTAAAACACAAGAAGCCATGTCTCTTCCCATTATTTTCTGCGAGTGTTCAAGACCTGGGCAGCTAAGTGGAGAGGTTTCAGGAGTGCAGTTAAGAGACATAATCGTATGAACAGCTAGTAAAAAAAGAATTTCTCCTTTGAAGTCTTTTTTTTTTTTTACTTTTTTCCACTCACAGCAAAAGTGTTCACAACATTTTCCAGTTGATATTGATGCAGAAGATTTCCTAATGAAATAGGAAAAGCAGGCTCCTTGAGGTTAGGCACTGCCTGGACAACATTCCTCCTCACCTCCCCAGCCCCACCCTTTCTCTCATGGGCCGCCTGGGACTCGCATCACTTCTCCTGACATCAGACTTCTCCACCCAAGTCTGCAGCTGGAGGTTACAGCCTCTTTTGCACCAACTCCCACCTGCTTTCCTTAGAGACCTGGCTGCACACAGGCACAGCAGGCTTTCTCTTCATTGCCACCAAACAGAAGGAAAGCATGGTAAAATTTAACAACCAACCAACCACACTCCTCAGCTCTGTGCTCCATTCAAGCTGCCTCCAGTGAGGTTCACCACCCACACGGGGTAACCTCACTGGAAATGTTTTAGACAGAGTGATAGGAAAGGATAGATATAAACAGAATGTAGGAGTTGGCTGAAGAGTCAATTAGACTGCTGAGAGACAAGGGCAGGCTTGTAACTCCCTGAAGCTCAAAGCAGCACCTGGGTGGTTGAGAGGGATCTGGCTGAGCAAGGAGTAAGGGGAGGGTGGAACAGGAGAGCAATGGAAAGGGCACAGGTCCAGATAGTCTGCTGAGAAGATGCCTTTAGTCCTGGTCGTTTCATCAGGACAAGTGGAAAGATTTGGGAGATTAAATACAGAGTATAATGGCCAGAGTCTCAGCAATGCAAGCACAAGGGAAGGTGCATATTTCTTCTCCTGCGATGAATATACTTCCTGGAAATTCCCATTTTGGCATGGTAGGAAAACTTTGTCATTGGAGTAAAAGTATTCAGTTATATCAGCTGGTGAAAAGGTGCTCATGTTTTTCAAAAGCCTTCTCCAGGCTGAGCAAGCCCAGGTTCATCAGCCTTTCCTCACAGGGAAAGTGATCCAGCCCCCTGAGCATCTTCAGGGCCCTTCACTAAACCCGCTCCAGCTTGCCAACACCGTTCCAGCTCTGGGGTTGTCGAAACTGGACCCAGTGTTCTGGATGTGGTCTAACAAGTTCCAGGTAGAGGGGGAGAGTCCCTTCCCTCCATCTCCTGGCCATGCTCCTGGTCATAGAGCCCAGGGCCCTGCTGGCCTCCCTTGCTGCCAGGGCACGCGGCGGCCTCCTGTCCAGCTCCCTGCCCACCAAGACCTTTCCCACAGAGCTGCTCCCCAGCCAGGCAGCCCCCAGCCCGTGCCATTGCCAGGGGGAGTCCCCTGCAGGGGCAGACACTGGCACTTGTCCTTGTGGGACTTCCTGAGGTTCCTGTCAATGCGTGCTCTCCTCCTCCTTGAGCCCTTTCACTGAGCAGAGGCCTGGGAGACCTTTTTAGCAAAGACTAAGGCAAAGGCGGCATTGAGTGCCTCAGCCCTGCCTGTGTCTGCTGTTATGAACCCCTTCTCATCATTCAGCAGCCTGTGCCTTGTCCAGCCTTTTACTGCAAACACAGTGGCTGAAGCTCTTCATTTGGCTCTTGATGTCGCCTGCAGCCCCCATCAGCTCCAGGTGAGCTTTGCCTTTCCTAAACACAGACCTGCACGCTCAGGTCATCTTTCTAAATTCCTCCTTCATAGCCTGTCCTTGCTTCCACCTCCTGATCGTTGTGTTAGGGCTCCAACCTGTGACCCGTTCCTGCGCCAGCACAGCCCCACTGCCCAACACATGCTCCCACGGCCCCCCTCATCAGACGCTGCACAGGACAGGGTGTGTTTGGGGTGGGGACATGTCCCCCACCAGAGTCCCCATAGCAGACTTCAGTGTCCATCCCCACCAGCCCTCCTTCTTTTGCAACCCCCCAGTGCCTGGCCCCAGCCAAGCCCCAACCGTGTCCCACACAAGGGTTCACAGACAGCCCTGCTCTGGGGTCTGCCAAGGTCTGGGTAAGAAGAGAGGCTGGGCAGGGCTGGCTCTTCCCCTGACACAGGCACCGAGACCAGCAGGAGGAAGGAGATGGCCCCAGAGCAAAACCACCCATAAACTGGGATGAGGGGCCAGTGCTGGAAATATGCAATGGGAGAGGCTGGGGGGGTGAGGAATGCCCTGGGGCACCTTGTCGGTGTGTCCATGCCACCAAGGGCACAGACCGGCCTCCTCTCTCCTGCAGCTGCATGTCTCGGCTCCCTTCCAGGAGTCTGGGCTCTGCACCACACACCCACTGGAGCGTGTCCTCACCCTGCATGGGCAAACATCAAAGCTAACATTGGTGGTGTCCTCTCCTGGGCACATTCCAGCCCCACCTAGCCTCTCCCCAGCTCTTCCCACCTCCCCTGCCTGCTCCCCAGCCCAGCCCTGCAGAGCAGCCCAGACTGGGCTGGCCCCATGGCAGTGCCCGCTGCACGGTGCTGCAGAGCTCTGGGCATTAACCCCCCAGCCCCAGCCCCTCTGAAGGGCACAGCGGCTGCTGGGGGGCAGGGAGGGGTGTCAGCCTCCCCATCAGCCCCAGGGGTGGAGGTTCACCATGGCATGAGGAAATGGAGGTCAGTGAAAGTGGAGGACTCCTGGTCTCGGGTCCAGGAGATGCCCACCACACACTGACTGTGCCCCCTCAGTGTCAGCCCCTCTCCCCAGGCCAGCACAGGAGTCCTGGGCAGGTGACAGAGCAGCCGGCCCTGAGCTGGGGCCTACAGAAAGAGGTTTCTCTTTTTCATTCATTCCTCCCTGCTGGCACACAAATGCTCCCTTGCTCTTCTCCAGGGTCCTCCCTGCTCCCCAGAGAGCCTTCCCCAGGTGAGCGTGTCCGTGCTGGCCTGGCCGGCCGTTCCTGGCTCCCTCCCCGGGCTCCCTGCAGGGCCCCAAGCTTGCGGTGCTGCTCTGCAGAGCAAGGGGACTATGGTGCCCTGAGGTCACGGGGTGACCCTCCACTGGCCGTGCTGCTGGGGGAGGGAAGCAGACCCAGGCAGACGGGGTTCACTGCTGCCGAGGCCCTTTCCATCTTCCCTTGATGGCTCCAGGGCCAAGGAAGGGGCTAGGCAGGACCATGGGGTGTCTCCACTGGCAGAAAAGGCAAGGGAGGTGTGCAGTAGATCCAGCCCGTGGGATTTCCAAGAGGGTGTCCTGACCCACTCTCCAGTCTTGTGTCCCTTTGCCTTCTGGCTCCTCACAGCCTCTCCTGGCATTGCAGGGCCCTCATTAGCCCATGGTGTCCTCAGGTTCACCTTTTCCTCCAGAAGACTCCACCTTGGACGGTCACTCCTTTTATGAGGTGCCACTCACTGACCACCCACACTCACATACTGTCCCTGGAGATCCCCTGAGCAACCCTGGCAGCTCCCAATTCCTCTCCAGGACGGCATCTTCCATCAGCCCCACTGCAGGTGGGACAGTGCCCGGCAGATAAATCAAAGAGCAGTTGCTGTCTGCATGGACATGTGCAACCAAGAAGGGAGGTCTTTGCCCAGCCCTTGGTCCCTAACAGATCCCCCTGGGACTTGGAGCTTGTCCCCCTGAATCCGTGGAGAACCCCAGAAGAGCAAAAGACCTTTTGAGGGAGCAGCTCCTTGGGTGTATTCCTGACCTGTGGCTTTGGAAGAGGCCTCCAGCCTTCTGGCCCTGCCCTGAAGAGCCCCTTTGGTTATGGGGATGCTTGCATGGAGGCCAGCTCTGACACAGTGGTTCCCATTGCCCGCTCCTGCCTGCAGCCACAGGGATGCCACTGTGGACACAACAGGACTGTCAGAAGTTACACAAGAGCCTAGGGGTAACACAAATGCAAGGGTACGGCGGGAGAGTGTGGAAGTGAGGCGAGAGCAGCACTGAAAAGGCCACGTCCTGCTGCTGTCCTTGGCCATGGCTCCAGGGAAGCTGCTGCCCCAACTCACAGGCAGCAGAGAGGCAGTGCCCGCCGAGGCGGAGAGGGGCAGCCCCGAGGGCCACTGGGGCTGCTCGTCCATGGGGCAGCTGGGCCCTTGGCTCCTGAATCCCTTCTGCCTGCTGGGGCTGGGCCCCAAGCTCCAGAGGAGATCAAAGAGATGAGAGGAGAGGCAAATGATTACGTTCTGGCTCCTTTCTCTACGCAAAGAGCCTGGTTCCTGATGTACCAGACAGACCTGGTTTACCAGACAGAAAAAAAAGGTTCTAAGCTTAAGAAGAAGTTGTATGAACAATATATAATGACAATGAATATTCTCACAGGTTTAACAAACAAATACAAAAGAAAGAGAAGAACAAAAGATAGGCTGGGATTTTCCTGAATTGCTGGGAGTTAGAGGAGGATGGTGGGCACCTTATTAAAGCTGGAATAATGTGTATTCCTGTACTTTCCTCAGGGCATCCTTGATCTCCTGTTCCTCATGCTGTAGATGAGGGGGTTCACTGCTGGAGGCACCACCGAGTACAGAAATGACACCACCAGGTCCAGGGATGGGGAGGAGATGGAAGGTGCCTTCAGGTAGGCGAACATGCCAGTGCTGAGGAACAGGGAGACCACGGCCAGGTGAGGGAGGCACGTGGAAAAGGCTTTGTGCTGTCCCTGCTCCGAGGGGATCCTCAGCACAGCCCTGAAGATCTGCACATAGGACAGCACAATGAAAACAAAACATGCCAAAGAAAAACAGACACTAACCACGAGAAGTCCAACTTCCCTGAGGTAGGAGTGTGAGCAGGAGAGCTTGAGGATCTGGGGGATTTCACAGAAGAACTGGTTAAGGGCATTGCCTTGGCAGAGTGGTAGTGAAAATGTATTGGCAGTGTGCAGCAGAGCACGGAGAAACCCACTGCCCCAGGCAGCTGTTGCCATGTGGACACAAGCTCTGCTGCCCAGGAGGGTCCCATAGTGCAGGGGTTTGCAGATGGGAATGTAGCGGTTGTAGGCCATGACAGTGAGAAGATAAAACTCTGCTGACATCAAAAAGACAAAGAGAAAGACCTGTGCAGCACATCCCAAGTAGGAGATGGCCCTGGTGTCCCAGAGGGAATTGGCCCTGGCTTTGGGGAGAGTGGTGGAGATGGAGCCCAGGTCAAGGAGGGAGAGATTGAGGAGGAAGAAGTACATGGGGGTGTGGAGGTGGTGGTCGCAGGCTATGGCGGTGATGATGAGGTCGTTTCCCAGGAGGGCAGCCAGGTAGATGCCCAGGAAGAGCCAGAAGTGCAAGAGCTGCAGCTCCCACATGTCTGCAAACGCCAGGAGGAGGAATTCGGTTGTGGAGCTGCCGTTGGACATTTGCTTCCTCTGGGCATGGGGACCTGTCCAAGGAGGAAAAGGCAGTGAAGGGTTAGGACTGACTTCTCTGAGCAAAACTTACTCCATTTCTCACACAACCACCCCCACCCCCCCCAGCCTCTGTCCTTCCAGAGAGACCTTCCTGCAGCTCCCTGGCTGGAGCTCTGCTTTTTGGTGGCTGAGGGTGCAATGGGGAGCAAGGGATCCTGCTGTGGGCTCTGGAGGAGTCACTCCTGCTGTGCACCAACAGGCAGAGAGGAACCCGGAGCGATCTCTGTTTAAATCCCCTCATGAAATCAAAGAGATTTCAGCATTGCCCCTCCCAATTCACCCGCCTGCAGAGCAGAGCTGTGGGGGTTTGGTTGTCTGGCTTTTGCTCCTGTTGCCCTGTCCTACTGGAGGAGTGCTTTTTGAAGGCAGACAGCCTTGGCATTTCTGCTACGCTACGAGTGCTACACTGAGAGTCCTGGGATGCAAACGGGCAGACCCTTAGTGCAGAGTGAGGAGAGTCAGCCTGTCCATCAGACTTTTTGTCAGCTGCCCTGGGCTTGCACCTCTTCCATCTGGAGGAGGATCACACCCAGCTGTTCCCTTGAAAGGAAATTGGATACTGCTGAGAGCAGAGGAATCCAGTTCAAACCTCCCCTCCCCAGGAAAGATCTAGGAGCTTTTTGATTCCTTGAAGCTGGGGTTTCTGGCAAAAAGAGTCAGCTTTATCCCCACCCCATGGACAGACAGCATTGCCCAGAGAGCCACAGGCTAGAAGGGGGCTTGGGCGTCTTGCTCCCATGGACACATCTTCATGGCAGGAGCTGCACGTCTACACATCTTTCAAATATCTCCAGGGATGGTGACTCAACCACTTCCCTGGGCAGCCTGTTCCAATGCTTAATAACCCTTTCGGTGAAGAAATTTTTCCTAATATCCAATCTAAAGCTCCCCTGGTGCACCTTGAGGCCATTTCCTCTTGTCCTATTGGTTGCTGCTTGGTAGAAGAGACCGACCCCCACCTCGCTACAACCTCCTTTCAGGTAGTTGTAGAGAGCGATAGGGTCTCCCTCAGCCTCCTTTTCTCCAGACTAGACAACCCCAGCTCCCTCAGCCGTTCCTCACAGGACTGTTTTCTAGACCCTTCGCCATCTTCATTGCCCTTCTTTGGACATGCTCCGGCACCTCAATGTCTTTCTTGTAGTGAGCAACCCAAAACTGAACACAGTATTCGAGGTGCGGCCTCACCAGTGCCGAGTACAGGCGGACAGTCACTTCCCTAGTCCTGCTGGCCACACTATTTCTGATACAAGCCAGGATGCTATTGGTCTTCTTGGCCACCTGGGCACACTGCTGGCTCATCTTCAGCTGGCTGTCAACCAACAGCCCCAGGTCCTTTTCTGCCGGGCAGCTTTCCAGCCACTCTTCCCCAAGCCTTTAGTGTTGCATGGGGTGTTGTGACCCATGTGCAGGACCTGGTACTTAGCCTGGTTGAATCTCATACAATTGGCCTCGGCCCTCGATCCAGCCTGCCCAGATCCCTCTGCAGAGCCTTTCTAGCCTCAAGCAGATCAACACTCCCGCCCAGCTTAGTGTCATCTGCAAACTTACTGAGGGTGCACTCGATCCCTTGTCCACATCATTAATAAAGATATTAAACAGAACTGGCCCCAATACTGAGCCCTGGGGAACACCTCTTGTGACCAGCCGCCAACACTGGATTGAACTCCTTTCACCACAACTCTTAGGGCCCGCCAGCCAGCCAGTTTTTTACCCAGTGAAGAGTGCACCCGTCCAAGCCATGAGCAGCCAGTTTCTCCAGGAGAATGCTGTGGGAAACAATGTCAAAGGCTTTACTAAAGTCTAGGTAGACAACATCCACGGCCTTTCCCTCATCCACTAAGCGGGTCACCTTGTCAAAGAAGGAGGTCAGGTTAGTCAAGCAGGACCTGCCTTTCATAAAGCCATGCTGACTGGGCCTGATTGCCTCGTTGTCCTGTACGTGTCATGTGATGGCACTCAAGGTGATCTGCTCCATAACCTTCCCTGGCACCAAGATCAGACTGAGAGGCCTGTAGTTCCCCATATCCTCCTTCCAGTCCTTCTTGTTGATGGTATTACATTTGCTAACCTCCAGTCAACTGGGACCTCACCAGTTAGCCAGGACTGCTGCTAAATGATGGAAAGTGTCTTGGTGAGCACTTCTGCCAGCTCCCTCAGTACCCTTGGGTGGATCCCGTCTGGCCCCATAGACTTGTGTGTGTCTAAGTGGTTTAGCAGGTCGCTAACCATTTCCCCTTAGATTACGGGGGCTTCATTCTGCTCCCTGTTTCCAGCTCAGGGGCCTGGGTACCCAGAGAACAACTGGTCTTACTATTAAAGACTGAAGCAAAGAAGGTTTGAAGGACCTCAACCTTTTCCTCATCCTTCGTCACTCTGTTTCCCCCTGCATCCAATAAAGGATGGAGATTCTCCTTAGCCCTCCTTTTGTTGCTAATGTATTTATAGAAACACTTTTTATTGTCTTTTATGGCAGTAGCCAAATTAAGTTCTAGTTGGGCTTTGGCCCTTCTAATTTTCTCCCTGCATAACCTCAGGACATCCTTGTAGTCCACCTGAGTGGCCTGCCCTTCTTCCAAAGGTCATAAACTCTCTTTTTTTCCCGGAGATCCAGCCAAAGCTCTCTGTTGAGCCAGGCCAGTCTTCTTCCCCGCTGGCTCGTCTTTCGGCACATGGGAATGGCCTGCTCCTGCACCTTTAAGATTTCCTTCTTGAAGAATGCCCAGCCTTCCTGGACTCCTTTGCCCTTCAGGACTGCCTCCCAAGGACTCTGTCAACCAGTCTCCTAAACAGGCCAAAGTCTGCCCTCCAGAAGTCCAAGGTAGCAGTTCTGCTGACCCCCCTCCTTACTTCTCCTTGAATCAAAAACTCTATCATTTTGTGATCGCTATGCCCAAGACGGCCTCCAACCATCACATCACCCACAAGGCCTTCTCTGTTCACAAACAACAGGTCCAGTGGGGCGCCTTCCGTAGTTGGCTCCCTCACCAGCTGTGTCAGGAAGTTCTCTTCCACACACTGCGGGAACCACCGAGACTGTTTCCTCTCTGCTGTATTCCAGCAGACATCTGGTAAGTTGAACTCCCCCACAAGAACAAGGGCTAGCGCTTGTGAGACCTCTCCCAGCTGCTTGGAGAATATTTCGTCTGCCTCTTCATCGTGGCTGGGTGGTCTACAACAGACTCCCACCATGATATCTGCCTTGTTGGCCTTCCCCTGATTCTTACCCAGAAACACTCAACCCTATCATTACCATCATCAAGCTCTAGACAGTCAAAACACTCCCTAACATACAGGGCTACCCACCGCCTCTCCTTCCTTGCCTATCCCTTCTGAAGAGTTCATAGCCATCCATTGCGGCACTCCAGCTGTGCAAGTCATCCCACCATGGCATTTCTGTGATGGCACCAAGATCATAGTTTTCCTGCTGCACAATGGCTTCCAGCTCCTCCTGTTTGTTGCCCATGCTGCTTGCATTGATGTAGATGCACTTCAGTTGGGCTATCAATCCCGCCCCCTTTTTGGGGGAGAAGCCATCATTCCTACGTGACCATTCTCAGGCGCTTCCGTGGTTTCTAACACATCCATAACCCTTCCATCTTTGCTGCCGCATGGATCTCCATCCCCTACCTCCACTGAGATGGCAGACCAAAGGACCTCGCTAGCCCATTGTTCCATCAAACACTGGTGTGCTGCCCCCAGGCTTATCTCTAGGGAGCCTGCTTTTATCCCTTTCCCCCTTCAACTCTAGCTTGAAGCTGTTCCAATGAGCCCTGCTACCTCCGTCTTTTTTTCTTTATGGAAGCAGTTTTGACGCAGGGTGTAGGCCGACTTAACCTCAGCGACACCTCCAAGCTAGATGAACCATCGTCCTTGTTATTGTTCGGTGCCACTTGCAGAGCCTCGTACCTATTGTGCAAGGGCATCTGGGAGGGTGGGGTCTCGTCAGAGAGGAGACGCGCCTGCTGTACTGGGCAGGAACTTGTCGCCGTTGCCCCCTATCCCTTAAGTCCCTGTGTTCAGCCAGGCAGAGAGAGGATAAGGAATCCTCCATCTCATGCGTCCTGTCTGCCTGTTGGGCCTGTCCCAGGGAAGGTAGGGTGCGATTCCAGTAGTCTATCTCTCTCTCGCACTCCCTGATACTCTGCAACCTACTCACCTCCTCCCTGAGCTCTGTCACTAAGCGGAGGAGTTCCTCTAGGTGGGCGCACCTCCCACAGCTCTGCTCACTGCTGCCATCCGATGCTGGCAGAAGAGCAGGGCACACCCTGCAGCCTGACACCTGGGTGCAGCATGTTCCACGGAGCTCTGTCTGGGAAGCTGCGTGAGTCGTGGTGGGTGCAGAGTTTAGAGAGGCCATGGCTTTCTGCCGGGTGGATACCATCGCTCCCTGGTCGAGCTGGCAGAGCTTCAGCGCCGTTCCTGCACGCCCTTCCGTGTGTACTGCCATGCAATCTGCCACGCCACGCGTTTGCTGACGTGCCACACCCTGTTTGCCTGCCCTGTTCACGGTGCTCCTGGTCACTAGCGCTCCCTAAGGGCTTCTTTTATACATGTGAGGGAACTTGGCTGCCATTGCTCCTGGCCTTGCCCAGGTCTCGTCAGCTGCTGTTCTGCCAGCTGCGGGCTCCTGGAGGCTCTCTCGGCTCCCCTGAGGTTCCCCCGGTCCAGGAAACCCCCTGTGCACTGCGCTAGAGCACTCCGCTGCGGATCGTGCCAGCACCGGAGCTTCTCGCCTTGGCGACTGAGGCAACATGAGTTAGCAGTGAGCCCCAGCAGCCAAGGCGGCCAACAGTGTCCTGGCTGTATGAATAGGAGCATGGGCAGGAGATGAGGGGGAGGGATTCTCCCCCTCCATTCAGTGCTCGCTAGACCACACGCACACTACTGCATTGAGTTGGGGGCCTCCTGCCCCCAGTACAGGAAAGACATTGATCAGCTGGAGCAAGTTCAGTGAAGGGGCACCAGTACAGTCAGGTGTGTGTGGGTGTGCAGGGGGCTGAAGAACTTTCCACCTGAGGAAAGGCTGAGGGAACACTGTTCAGTATGGAGATGAAAAGGCTTTGGGAAACCTCATAGGAGCGTTTCAGTACCTATCAGGCGGTTAAGAAAATAGAGCCAGACCTTCATCATCGTGCATGGTGGGAAGATGAGAGGCAAGGGAGAAAAGTTGAAAGAATGTCAGGCAGGAGATGAGGACCATGAGGTCCATGAGGTCATAACCGTGAGGTCACTTATGCACTGGAAGAGGTTGCCCTGAGAGGTTGTGCAGTCCCAATCCTTGGAGGTTTTCAAGCCTTCTTTCCCCCTAAATATCATCTCCAAACATTGAACAAAAGACTCTTGCTCATGCAAGAATGAAGCAAAAGCCTAAGGCACCAGCAAAAGCTCTGCCTCCCCTGGGCCCTCTCTTCCCTATGAGAGAGGTCTTCACCAACCCCACACTTCTTCCACCCTCAGCCTTTGCAGCTGCATGTGCCTGGCCTGCCCTCTTGCCTTCACTGCCATCACTTTGTACTGAGGCCTGAGGCATATCTTGGTGCTCTTACTGTAGGCTGGCACCCACCCCACACCTGGAGTCCACCTGGCCATGGAGGCAGGGAGAGGCCAGGTCCACTGTGCCCGGTGCTGGGCACAGCTTTTTCCTAGGAATGTCCCCAAGGAGCTCTCCTCGTGTGTGCCAGCCTGCGGCCTGGCAGGGGTGGAATTGGGACAAGGGCTGCTGGGGCAGGGCTGAAGTAGCTCAGCTGGGAGAGCGTTAGACTGAAGATCTAAAGGTCCCTGGTTCAACCCCGGCTTCAGCAATGATTTTCTCCTTTGATGTTTGCAGAACCTATCTGCCTTCTTCCATCCTGCCCCAGCAGGATGCTCTCCCAGAGCAGAGCGTACTGCCCATGGGGGAGGCCACCATCCCCAAGTCCCAGGGAGAGGCACTCCCTGGTGCTGAGGCCTGAATGCAGCATCCTCCCTCCAGAGGTCTGTCACAGCGAGACCTCTGATGTGCCAGGGACAGCTGACAAAGCCATGCTGAGGATGGTCCCTTGTGGTGCACTGGCTCCTGAGTTGTCCAGTCACAAGCTGTCCTGAGCAGAGTTTCTTGGCCCCCTTTGCCCCCCTGCTGCAATGGTTGATGAAACACAGATGTGCTCCTCTCTGGGCATCGGCAGGGAGACACGCAGCACAGGGGGACCCCTTGGGGGCCCCACATGAACATCCCTCTGCATTGGCTCCTTGCTGCTGCAGGGGCACAGGTCGGGACAGAAATGCCAGCCGTGGCTCCCCTGCGGTCTAGCATGGAAGGTCACCAACTCTCACACAGTGACTTCCAAACAGCCCCAGTTCAACCACTGGATGTCATTTTTGCTCTCCAAATGTACCTCCCTCTGCATTTCCTGAGCATCACACATGCTTCTGTGTTCTCCATCTTCTCAGCACCAAACCCAAGGCTCACAGCACAAGTGTCTCAGCTGTCCCCAGTTTCCATACCCAAATCTGCTCACCCACCAGACTGGAGTGTCCAGCTCAGCTGCAGCCCTTCACAGCCATCAGTCCCTTCCCAGAGGAAGAAAGACCTGCTCATGAGCTCCAACAAGCTGCTGGGCTCCCCTCTTGCAACCTCTTGCTGCTACAGAACCCTTCTTGCCCATCAGGAACACAGTGACAACTTTGACCCAGGACATCTCCCTCTGTCTTCAGTCTCAGCCTCTCCCCAGTCACCCAGTCAGGCCAAGGAATGGCACAGACTGGCCTATAGTCCCACAGCAACGTGCATGTTCTAAACCCGTGCATTTCTGCTGCCTCATAGCTGGCTCCCCAGGCATGCACCTCCAGGGAAGTCTGGCTTTTGTTGTGCCTGAGCACAAGGGAGAGGAGGGAGAGGGAGACACCATCTGAACAAGCAAAGTTACTGTCTTGCCAGCTTTGAGCATGAGCTTGCAAATACTTGGCCACAGGGGTAGTGCCTGCAGGATTATCATTGCTCCAAAAGAGTCCTTCTAGGTTGTTCTTGAGCAAGAATGGGAAAGTCATTGCCGGGATGGGCTTTGAGGACCATGTGTGCAAAGCAGAAGAAAGGAGCAGTCCATCCTCTTAAGGCCACTCAACCACTCCAGAAGTTCATGGTGACTGTGGTCTGGTTTTGATTGCCCCAAACCCTCTCTGCCAGGCAGGGGCTCAGCAGGGAAAAATCTATGGCACTGGGAAAAATCTATGGCACTGGGCAACACAATTGCCCCAGCTGTACCACCATGGGGACACCGTCCCTGTGTGTGGTCAAACCGTTGCCCTTTGAGTTAACAGCTGAACACGCTCAGCCACCCTGCCACAGAGACCCCAGCCAGGGCTGTCCCAGGGCACTGCTTTGCTGTCAGGACAGGCCTCAGTGCTGAAGGAGTGGGAAGGTCCCTGAGCCCAAGCCACATGCGCAGCCCCATGGAGGTGGAAGCCTGCCCTTCAGCTCACCTCCAGGGATGTTGGGGGACAGAGGGGTGCAGGGAGAGGCCCAGTGCCTGGAGGAGGGGATGTAAGATTTCTGCCCCCATGTCCCCTCCCCCACATGCCCTGGGGTGCCATCAGAGGCTGGGGGCACCTCCCTCAGGGAGGGCATTTCCCTCACCCTGTTGCACGGCTCCTGCTGCGGAGTTGGGACAGGTGTGGCCAGAGGGGTGTTGCCCTGGGCGTCAGAGGAGGCTCAGCCTGTGTCCCAGAACATGGCTCTGCACCCTGTGCTGGGGCAGTGGGGAGCAGAGCTGCCTCCTAACCATTGTGGGAGGTAATCCATGGGCCTTGATCCCACCTGGGGCTGGCTGGGGTGTTCAGGTCACTGCAGCCACCTTAGCGCTCTCTTCTGTGAGACAAAAGCCCAGGGCTTCCCCTCTCCTGGCAGCTCTGTCGTGGCCTCTGCGCTGTGGGACCAGCGGGGCCCAGGCAGGGGAAAGAGCAGCTGGAACCCAAGGGTGAGGAAATGGGTGCTGCTGCTGAGGTGCATTACGGGACCTATCAGAGAGCCATTTGGACTCGAAAGTGCCTGTGGCCAGCAGGATGGAAATGTCTCTGTCAGCAGGATTATTCCCCAGGGACCATGGGCTCTCGCAGCCCCACAGCCTGACCCCGAGCCTGCGCCCCTTCCGCACCGCCACGTCCTTCTTCTCTGCTCCCCCTGGTGAGCCTCAGGGAGACACCCCAAAACCTGGGCAGGCAAGCACCAGCTGTGGGTCAAAGCCCTCAGAGACTTTTAATAAGAAGAAATCTGGATGCACAGCAAAAAGAGGGGAATAAAAGAGGGGAAACTCCAGGTGGTTTCTGCTGCCCATGGGTCAAGGGAGACAGTTCCCATGTGCTCACAGCTCTCCAGCTGCACAGACCTCTCCTCCATCCCGGCTGCACCCAGCTGCACAGCAGGGATGGGCTCTCCTGGCCTGGGGCTCAGGGACTGTTGTGCACAGAGCTCCACTGTCACAGCCTTTGTGTCCTCACGGGGATGTGCCAGAGACACCTCTTCAGCATCATCATAACCCATGCTCGCCAGGGATAGGGACAAGGTGTCTCCTTCAGCTCTGGGGACCCCGACACTTGTCCAGGAGCGCAGGCTGGCCCTGCAGGCAGCAAGGCAGGACATTGCAGTTCACCTCATGGGGTCTGTACATCATCTTCCTCCCAGCTCCTCACCACATTCAGCTCCTTCTCCCACCCCCAGTCCCTCCAAGGAAAACTCCTGGGGCAGGTTCCCCCTTCCCAGGAGGTTGGCGTCTCAGGACAGCAGTGACTCAGGTGCCACCGGGGATGGCACCCCAGGAACCAGCAGTGCTAAATTTCCCTCTCACCTCTGGGTGCATCCCTGGGCACTCCTCCTTCTCTGGCACCCTGGACATTTCCCACTCACCCTGCTCAGGGGCAGCATCCTCTCCAGGGTCAGAAACCTCCCTGGCATCATCATAGCCATCCGCTGGCTCACCTGCGACCAGGACAAGAACATCTGAAAGGAGAGAGGAGCTGGTGACAGTGAGAAGATACGTCCTGCAGAGCAGAGGATGGGAGGAGGCGCAGGGACACAGGGCTGAGACACTGGTGTTGGCAGCACCACAGGAGACCCCCGTGTCCTCCCCATCTCTGACACTGACACTCAGTGACACCTCTGTCCATCACATGTCTGCAGGGAGACGAAGCCCTTCCTGCCCGGTTACCTGCTGCTGATGCCAGACCATCCTCCTCCTTGCTGAGCCCAGGGGAGGGCTGCAGCTGGCTCAGGACTCCTCTGAAGAAGAGCCTGGAGACATGCACAGTGGGTGTTATGGAGCGAGCCCCACTGACCTGGCCATGGTCAGCGCTGCTGGGGAAGGGGGACCCACAGAGCTGGGGCTGCATGGGGAGGAGGGCTGGGAATTTACCCTGCTCCCCTGGCACAAACCCTGTCTCAAAGGTGCTCCCAGAGGTGCCCTAGGACAGCCCCTTCCCTCCCTCCTTGGATGTCACATGGGGTGCAGGGGCAGAAAGAGAGGGGCTGTCCAGCTGGGCCGGTGAAAGGTGGTTGGGAGAAAGCTCCTCTCCTGGGCCCAGGACCTGGATGCTCTCCCCACACACCACATGGCACCAGTGCTGCAGGGACCAGGGGCTGGGGGGCTTCAGGGGATCAGCTCCGGGTTAGGGCCAGGGGAAAGGGTCCTGCAGATGTGCCTCCAGGGAGGACCCACACCCACCTGAGCGACCAAACCTCGCCTGCTTCTCCCACGCTGGGCTGTAACCGATCTCCTCGTACACGGCCTCGGGGAAGAGCTCCTGAGCTCTCCTGGAGCCTGGGGATAGAGGCAGGGCTGGCAGAGGGACAGGCAGAGAGCCAATGGGACCCCACTGTGCTCCCCCAAACCTCTTCCTTGGGCCAGCTCAGCACTGCTCCGACAGCACAGCCCCACTGCACTGTCCAGCATGGCTGCCACATCCCCGGCGAGGGCAACATTGCTGTGGAGATCCTCTGGGGCAGCATCACCCTCACATCATCCCTTTGGAGACAGCGCTCATGCCCCTCTGGCCCCTGGGTCATGCCCCCTTGTCTGACCCTGGAGCAGCTCCCATGTTTCCTCTCACCTGGAGCTGCCCTCTCTCTGCCCCACGGGTCTATAGCAGGGCCCCTGCCCTTCTGGTGGGTGGGCAGGGCTGGGCAGAGGGACAGGCTGGGAGCCTGACACCATGGAAATGGACCCTCCTGCCCCATGCTCCTCCTAGCATCTCCATTGCCCCAGAGTGCCCTCCACCAATACCCAGAGCACTGCCAGCCTTGGCCATCTCCCCTCTGCTCACATCTCCCCAGCCCCACTCTCCCCGTTTCTCTCCTTGCCTCTGCTAGCTCCCCCCACCTCTGGGCTCTCTCCACCCCTTGCTGCTGGTGCCCCACGGCAGGCACTCACTGGGGTGGTGTCTGGGACAGGTGGCAGCACACAGTCCCACCCCCTCAGCTCTGCCTGTGCCCCTCACTGACATCCCGCAGCACCCCACAGCCCTTCCAGGAGGTATCTTCCCCTGGCACCATTGTGGCAGGACCCACCTCTGCGCCCAGTCCTGGTGCTTAGCACTTGCCCGGCCAGGAGGGCCAGGAGCAGGCAGAGAAGGGCCCCCAGGATGATGCAGATGATGACGGGCACTGAGACTCTCCCGCTGCCAGTCAGACGGCCTCGAGTAAGATCTGCATGGGCAAGAACATGGAAGGGCAGCACCAGGCCTGGGAGAGGTGGAGCAGCATCAGTCCTGACCCCCATCACACAAGGCAGCAAGGGGTGGAGCGCCCCAGGGGTGAGTGATGGGCAAGCTTCTACCCTGCTGAGTAAATTACAACCCTCCCTAACCCCCCACCACCACCCCAGTGCCTCCTCCTGGGAGTTTCACACCCCAGCAAGGAGCCCCTTCCATCCAGCTGTGGGTCACAGCCTGGCCCGGGGATACCCAGCCCCGGGGGAGGACAAGTTACCTGCTTGGGGTGGGAATGCTGCCGTCCTGGGTGTAGCTGCAGAGGAGGCAAAGGAGAGCTGGGCTGAAAGGGTGGTTGTGCGGGTCCCGGGAGCCTCCTCCCCAACACACCTGTGTGTGTGGAGATGCCCCTGACATATCCCCCCAAATTGCCCTCCTGTAGTGCTAGAAAAGGGAGGCCGGGACAGGGCCCAGCGCCTCTGCTCTGGGCGGCAGGCAGGAAGGCACAGGCAGCCCAGGGGATAGCCCTGGGGCTGCAGGGCCCCACAGGCAGTGGCCGGATGACATCCAGTTCCACCGAGGCTGCTCCGCACTTGACACCAGCCTCCTGTACTCCACAGGAATGTTCCTGCTCTTGGGAGGTCAGGGCCCATGCCAGGACCAAGGGGCGAAAGGCTTCCCCACCTCGACCCCAAGCAAGGGGTCCCAGCCCTGCCACTCACCTGAGCAGCGCACGGCAGCATCTTCCTTATGCCGACAAGCACCACTGTCCCCAGGACGGGCCCAGCAGTCCTGTAGAGACAGCTCTGTCCCCCGGCACTCCACCTGCTCCAGCCAGATGGGGCCCATCCCCATCCCAAACGCAGCCTCATGCAGGGCAGACACCGCGGGGCCACAGCCCAGCTGCCTGCATGCCACCTCAGCATCCTGCATGTCCCAGGAATCGTCACACACTGTCCCCCAAGAGCCACGGTGCCAGACCTCCACTCTGCCCGAGCACCTGTCCTCGCCTCCCACGCACGAATCTTCTCCCTGGCTGGAGAAGGCAAAGACTTCCCATGGCACTGAGAGAGCAGGCAGAGCCCTGCCAGACAAGAAGGGTACGCAGGGGAGCAGCTCCCTACCTGTGCAGCTCGTGGAGTTGGGGCACGGGGCCAACGGGTCGGCGGCATTTCTGGGCGTCCCCCTGAAGAAGGAAACACTGTGGTGAAGGGGCTGGTTCAGGGGATGGTGCAGAAGAGAGCAGGGCTGAGCTCTGCTTGCACCTCCCTGTGCCATCTTGGTCACAGCAGCAACCGAACCCTGGTCATTCAGGGGACACACGCAGGACTGTGGGGGGACCCTGACTGCTCAGCCCCAAAAGGCCCCTGGTTCAGAGAGCAGCAGGAGGGTGTCCATGGAGGGGAGGCTCTTCTGAACCCTGTCTGGTCTCTTCTGAGACCTCACCTGGAGATGCCTCTGCCTCCCGCAGGTGCTGCTGGCAGCCTGGGTGGCAACTGCTGCTGGACGTGGGTGGCTGTGGTCACGTTTGTGCCACCAGCAGCAGAAGGGTCTGACATGGCAAGGAAAAGCCCTTCCAAGCTCTTTCTCTGTGTTTGGCCGTGCCCACCAGGGAGCAGGAGCTGGGGTGACACTGGTGCCCAGGTTGCTCTGAGTTACCATTGCAGGTGATGTGGATCTCATCTCGCAGGTCTTCACATGACTGCGGGTTCCAGGGAGTGGAGGGACACTGCCAGAAGGAGCTGGTTTTCTCCCCACACTGCACGTTATCCAGCCAGGCAGGGCCAGACACCCTGCCGTAGGGCAGGCGTGTTTCCAGGGATCCTCCATCCCCGCAGCCCAGCTCCTGCATGCCAGCGACACCGTGTCAAGAGTCATCGAGTTGGAGCAAATGCTCCCCCATGTCCCTTGTAGAAAACCTGCAGGCGCCCAGAGCAGCCGTCGCTGTTCTCCAGCCTCAGGGCACGAACTCTGCAAGGAAAGGCACCAAGGGGGAACAGGCTGGTGTGGGGCTGTGGGAGCCAGGACACCTCTGCACCCCCCAGGCCCTCAGGCGGGCAGGGGCAGGGCCAGCACGTCCCCCTTGCACCCAGGGGCAGAGAGAAGTCCCTGACGGACAGACACCCCTGCCCTTCCCGCTAATCCTCGGGGACAGCTGAGCTCCCCAGGGACCCCCAGTGGGACTGAGGGTGCCTGTGCATGGGTGTCCACAGGACGGGCTCGGGCAGGAGCTCAGAGGCAGTCAGGACAGCCTTGGCCATGCCCGGCTCTCCTTGTGTCCTGGCCTCCCCAGGAACCAGGCTCCCACCACAGGTCCCAGCACACACCTGAGCAGATGACTCCCGCGTCCTCCTTGTGCCCGCAGTCGTGCTGCCCCCAGGGCCCAGCAGGGCAGTCCCAGAGAGCAGCTTCGGCCCCAGAGCAGTTCACGCCATCCAGCCAGATCTGCCCAGAGCCTTCCCCAAACCGAGCAGAGCCAGCCGCCTCCACCGCCCCTCCACAGCCCAGCTGGTGGCAAACGACGGCGGCATCAGACAGGTCCCAGCCATCGTCACACACAGTCCCCCAGGTGCCCTGGTAGTAGAGCTCCACTCTCCCAGCACAGCGCCCAGTCCCGTTCACCAGCCGGACCCGCCGGCTCCCTGTAGTGGGTAGAAAGCCCGGTTGCTGTCAGGGCCTGGCTGCCCACCCACCCCGTCACCTGGGGGGCCCATGCAGTGCCGCTCACCCCAGCAAATGACTCCCACATCCTCCGCAACCCCTGCCGCCGGTGCACTCTCAGGCAGGGAGGTGTTGCAGAGGGCCAGGTTGGCCTCGTGCCCTGCGCACCGGACCCCTCGCAGCCCCACGGGGCCCGTCCCTCGCTCAGGCTTTGGGGGGTTGTAGGCTGTCCCTGCCTCTCCGCACCGCAGCTGCCGGCACACCACACTGGCCTCCTGCACGTCCCACTCGTCATCCAGAACTCTGCCCCACATCCCATGCTGGAAGATCTCCACTCGTCCGTCGCACCGGCTCCCTCCGCCACCAGCCGCAGGGATGCAAAGCCGGCTGAGCCTGGGGACAACAGAGATACCACAGCCATCGGCAGCACTGGGGAGCAGGGGCATCCTTCAGGGAGCAGGGCGAGGGGGGATTTTCTGACCAAACAGGACAGGATTGAGCCTTTTGCTGACGAGAAGTGAGGGCAAAGCCTGAGGCCTCTCTGCAGCTCACACCCAGGTCTGCTGCTGCTGGGAGCACCCAGGCAGCTCCTGCCTGGCTGGTGGGATGAGGCTCTGCAGGGCTCTCTGCGGGGATGCGATGTGGTTGTCTGCAGCCAGAGGGATGGAGCAGAGCCCTGCAGCCCTGTCCTGGGCTCGTCCCACAGTACGAGAACAGAGGAGCCCAGGCCTGGTGGTGGCGCTGGGGCTAAGGCACTGCCCTGGGGGTAGATGCTTGCCTCCGTTCAGTGCTCAGCTCTCCCAAAGCAGAGCGGTCAGTCTGAGCAGGCAAAGCCCTCCAGATGGCTCCTGGGGATGCCAGGGTTTGTCCAGGGAGAACTTCAGCCTGGTACTGCCATGGGACCCCTGCTTTGGGTGGCCGTGTCACACACAAAGGGCAAATGGAGTTAATGCAGCATTTTTCCGGCACTCACCTGAGCAAATGACAGCAGCAGTGTTCCCGTGGGAGCATGGTGAGGCCCCCAGGGTGATCACTGGGCACTGTGCCAGGTGGGCTTCAGTCC
The DNA here is from genome assembly GCF_018139145.2 of Gymnogyps californianus. Classification (NCBI taxonomy): domain Eukaryota; kingdom Metazoa; phylum Chordata; class Aves; order Accipitriformes; family Cathartidae; genus Gymnogyps; species Gymnogyps californianus. The sequence goes on from NC_059496.1 coordinate 3,118,004, forward strand.
CGTCACAGTGGAAGGAGTCTCTCCAGACAGGGCCAGTCTCTCTCCCAAAATGCTCTCCTCCAGGAATGGCCTCAGCAAACCCACAGTTGAGTTGACGACAGAGAACGTGGGCATCCGAGAGATCCCAGCGGGAGGCACAGAGGGTCCCCCAGGTCCCCAGCACCTGGACCTCCACCTTCCCCGCACACGCTGTGCTGCCGTTCACCAGCCTGAACCCTGTGTACTCTGGGGACAGAGGAGGAGGAGAGAGGGTGGATTGGTGCTCTTGTACCCTCAGGAGCTGGGGGAGAGGCCAGAGGGACAGCATGCCTTTCTTCTCCTTCTCAACTATTTTCATGCTGCAGACAATGCCATCATCCCTCCTGTCCCCACACCCAGCCTAGCACATTCCTTGCTCTGTTCCCCGACCCCTGGCACAGCCCCCGTGTCCCTGAGTCCTTACGTGTGCAGGTGACAACAGCGCTGTTCACGTGGGTGCAGGGCTGCTCCCTGGAGGACCCTCTGAGGCAGGAGATGAGGAGGGATTCATTCCCCACACACTGCAGCTCTCCATCCCACATGGCACTGACCCCTTCTCCAAAGTGAGCTGCCTCAGCGACAGGCAGGGCTGTGCCACACTGCAACTCCTGCAGACCACGTCAGCAGCTTTGGCACCAAAGTGTGAAGCACAGACAGTTTTCCACTGGTCCCGTCATGGATCTCCACACGTCCTGAGCAACGGCTCTTCCCTTCCACCAGACGGACAAATCCTGGGAAAAAACCAAAACACCTGGCAGTTCCCAGAGCCTCTGGCAGTAAATGACCACATCCTGCATCACCTCCAAGCAAGCTGTGACCAAACTGCCCATTGCACATCCCAGAGGAAGCTGTTGGGGGAGTGTTGGTGACACAAACACATCCAGGCCCCCCTGCACCCCTTCTCTACACCATCACAGCACTCGAGGGTATGTGTCTGTTGCAGACTCACAGCCACAGGTACTGCTCAGACAAACTGCTCCCACACAAGGTCCCCTGTGCTGCCGGCATGGTTCCCCCAGCACCGCAGTGGTGGGAGTAGTTTGGGTCCAGGAGAAGTGGCCCAGATGATACTGACTGCTGCAGCCTGCTCAGCCCCTGCAGAGCTTTGGGCCAGGCAAGACCATCACCCTGAGGCAACCAGAAGCGCACGCTGATCCCAGGGCTGTTCCTGAGGATTGGGAGGTTCCTTTTAGGTGGGAGATGTCACAGAGCACAGAAATGGTGCAGCTGTTATCATGGCTGGTGCCTGTCCAGACCCCTCTGATGCTTGCCTGAGGGGGAAGGTTCTCAGTCAGGGACGCAACGCACAATACAGATCAATGTCCAGACAGAGGGACAGGAGACTCACATGCCCCCCTGGGCCCATGCCGGCTCTCAGGGAACAGCAGGTACCGATGAGGATCAGGAAATGCTGCCAAAGCCCCCATGTCATGGGGCAGTGTGGGGAGCCGTGGGCAGGCAGGTGAGATTGGGCAGTGGGTCAGTGCTGCCTGCACAGGGTCATGTCCCCGCGGGCTGTCACAACCCCAGGGATTTCCCACTGCCAGCCTGTGACTGTGGTGATGTGGGAGGGAGCAGCCAGGGTCAAGCAGCCACCAAGCCCTGAGGCCTCGCAGTGCTGGACCACACAGCTGAGCCCTGGGGACAGGCAGCAAACGTCTGTGTGCCACCCTGCTCCACTCCTCAAGCCCAGCACTCATGCTCTCTGAAAAGCCCTTTTGATTCAGTTGAGGTACTCATGCCTGTGAAGGGGAATGACCCAGGAGGACCAGTCATCTGATGCTGTTCCTCCAAGGTGTGGAGTGCCAAGCAAGTCCCCCTTGCTTTCTCCAGCACAGGGACCCTCAGCATTGTTGGCTGGGAACTGGCAGAATGGGTGGAGATGAGTGGACACCCCGGGGCAGGGACGGAGGATTCATCTGCAGCCCAAGATACTGACTGAGGGGGACTGAGGCACTGTGGCAAGGTTAGTTCACCCTGGGGTAGGCTCCCTCTGGGCTTTCCCCAGGGACTGGGGACATCAGCAATGACTGTCCCACCTCGGCACATAGACCAGCATCACTGTGCCCTGCTCTGGCGATCCCCTTCTTGCTCCCTGAGGACACAGTCAAGGTCCCTTCCCCCATCCTGGCCCAAAAGGTGGGGAACAGGCTGACCCCTTACCTGAACACGTCACGCCAGCGTCAATAGTGTGAACACAGTCATGTTCACCCCATCCTGCGTGTTTGCAGTCAGACAGGGCAGACTCGGTGCCATTACAGCCAACATCATCCATCCAAATGGGGCCAGATCCTGGCCCAAAGTGTGCGTACTGGTGAGCTTCAACAGCAGACCCACAGTCCAGCTGCTTACAAACCACTGCCGCATCGTCCATGTCCCAGTAGTCTACCACACACAGTGCCCCACTGGCCCTGTTGTTTCACCTCCACTCTCCCAGCACAGCGTTTGCCACCATCCGCCAGCCTCACCTCCACAGCACCTTCAAACACTGACACAGGACAGTCAGAACAGCGCCGAGCCCCAGCACTGGGGGTCTGGGGGAACCCCTGCCCGGGTGGAGTCAGAGGTGCCAGGGTGGGAGCCCACTCCCCTCCAGGCTGTCCCCGGGCAGTGCAGGGCTCCCTTCTATCCCCACAGGCTGTGCAAGGCTGGGGGTGTGCAGTTGTGGCCCTGCTGGGTCATTTGTGGCCCCACAGCCTTTGGCACCTCCTTCTACCCCAACGGCCAGCTGCCACCTGCCCCTGGCCCATGCCCACCTAGGGCACCTGCTCCTCCCCACCCAGCACCCTGAGAAGAGACCTGACCCCCCAGGGCTCCCCCAAGCACACACTGCTGCTTCTCCCCAGGGCCCCCAGCTGCCCTGGACCACAGCCTGCCCTGGCCTCCTCCCAGCTTATCCTCTGCCTTCAGGTCTTGCTGTGTCCCCTGCGGAACAACACAATGATCCCAGTGAGCCCTCCCAACCATGCCCCCTCCTTGGCCCTGGCCATCAGCCCAGCCCTGCCCTGCCCTTGTCTAAATCCCCCAGGAAGGTCACCTCTCTGCCAGCCTGTGGGAACAGACACCCCACTTCCCTTGTCCCCACACCACAACCTGCCTCCCCTCAGGCTGGAGCTCACGCCAGTGTTCAACACACTTCCCTGAGTCCTTACGTGTGCAGGTGACAACAGCGCTGTTCGCGTGGGTGCAGGGCTGCTCCCTGGAGGACCCTCTGAGGCAGGAGATGAGGAGGGATTCATTCCCCACACACTGCAGCTCTCCGTCCCACGTGGCACTGACCCTTCTCCAAAGTGAGCTGCCTCAGCGACAGGCAGGGCTCTGCCGCACTGCAACTCCCTGCAGACCACGTCAGCAGCTTTGGCACCAAAGTGTGAAGCACAGACAGTTTTCCACTGGTCCCCGTCATGGATCTCCACACGTCCTGAGCAGCGGCTCTTCCCTTCCACCAGACGGACAAATCCTGGGAAAAAACCAAAACACCTGGCAGTTCCCAGAGCCCTCTGGCAGTTAAATGCCCACATCCTGCATCACCTCCAAGCAAGCTGTGACCAAACTGCCCATTGCACATCCCAGAGGAAGCTGTTGGGGGAGTGTTGGTGACACAAACACATCCAGGCCCTCCTGCACCCCTTCTCTACACCATCACAGCACTCGAGGGTATGTGTCTGTTGCAGACTCACAGCCACAGGTACTGCTCAGACAAACTGCTCCCACACAAGGTCCCCTGTGCTGCCCGGCATGGTTCCCCCAGCACCGCAGTGGTGGGAGCAGTTTGGGTCCAGGAGAAGTGGCCCAGATGATACTGACTGCTGCAGCCTGCTCAGCCCCTGCAGAGCTTCAGGCCAGGCAGGACCATCACCCTGAGGCAACCAGAAGCACCGCTGATCCCAGGGCTGTTCCTGGAGCATTGGGAGGTTCCTTTTAGGTGGGAGATGTCACAGAGCACAGAAATGGTGCAGCTGTTATCATGGCTGGTGCCTGTCCAGACCCCTCTGATGCTTGCTGAGGGGGATGTCTCAGTCAGGGACACATCACTCTGCCCAGAGATGCACACAACCCAGATCAATGGCCGGACAGAGGGACCGGAGACTTGCATGCCCCCCTGGCCCATGCCAGACTCAGAGGAACAGCAGGCACAGATGAGGATCAGGAAGTGCTGCCAAAGCCCCGTGTCATGAGGGCAGTGTGAGGATCGATGGGCAGGCAGGAGAGATTGGCAGTGGGTCAGTGCTGCTGCACGGAGTCATGTCCCTGCGGGGCTGTCACAGCCCCAGGGATTTGCCAGTGCCAGCCTGTGGCTGCGGTGATGCGGGAGGGAGCAGCCACGGCCAAGCAGCCACCAAGCCCTGAGGCCTCGCAGTGCTGGACCACACAGCCGAGCCCTGGGGACAGGCAGCAAAGGGCTTTGTGGCCACCCTGCTCTTTGCTCCAGGGCCCAGCACTCATCCTCTCTGAAAAGCCCCTTCATTCAGTCGAGGTACTCATGTCTGTGAAGGGGAATGACCCAGCATGACCAGTCATCTCATGCTGTCCTCCAAGACGTGGGGTGCCAAGCAAGTCCCCCTGGCTGTTTCCAGCACAGGGACCCTCAGCAATGCTGGCTGGGAACTGGCAGAATGGGTGGAGGTTGATGAAGCCCATGGACACCCTGGGTCAGGGACGGAGGATTCATCTGCAGCCCAAGACACTGACTGAGGGGGCTGAGACACTGTGGCAGAGTTAGTTCACCTCGGGGTAGGCTCCCCTGGCCTTTCCCTGGGAACGGTTACATCAGCAATGACAGTCCCAGCTTGCAGTGTGCTTGGCCACACTGGACCCTGCTCCAGCATCTGCTTGTTGCTCCCTGAGGGCACAGCCAGGTCCCTTCCCCCGTCCCAGCCCCAAAGCTAGGCAACAGGCTGACCCTTACCTGAACATGTCACTCCAGCATCCGCACCATGACCACAGTCATGTTCACCCCATCCTGCGTGTTTGCAGTCAGACAGGGCAGACTCGGTGCCATTACAGCCAACATCATCCATCCAAATGGGGCCAGATCCTGGCCCAAAGTGTCCGTACTGAGGAGCTTCCAACAGCAGACCCACAGTCCAGCTGCTTACAAACCACTGCCGCATCGTCCATGCCCAGTAGTCACCACACACAGGTGCCCCACTGGCCCTGTGTTTCACCTCCACTCTCCCAGCACAGCGTTTGCCACCATTCGCCAGCCTCACCTCCGCAGCACCTTCGAAACACTCAACATGGGCGGGTCAGGAAGCGCCAAGCCCCAGCACTGCAGGTCTGGGGGAAACCCCTTCCTGGGTCGAGTCAGAGGTACTGGGGTGGGAGCCCACTCCCCTCCAGGCTGTCCCCAGTGCAGTGTGGGGTCCCTTCTATCCCCACGGCTGGCAAGGCTGGGGGTGTCCAGTTCTGCTCTGCTGGGTCCCCTACTATCCCACTGCACAGGCACCTCTTCCCACCCAATGGCACCTGCCCCCACCCACACCCACCTGCCCCCCAGCCCCACGGCACCCGCTCCTCCCCAGCCCAGCGCCCCCCACAGCCTGCCCCTGCTTATCCTCGCCTCAGCTTCCCTGCAACCACCTGCCCCCCACACATCCACCTGCCCATCAGCCAGCCCTGCACTTGTCAGGATCCCAGGAGGTCCTCCCCAGCCATGTCACACCCCTCACTTCCCTTGTCCCAGCCCAAGCTCCTCTGCACTGGAGCCACCCCATGCACACCCTCACTAGGTTACTTGTGCAGGTGACACAGTACTGCGGTTCAGATGTCCCGCTCCCCTTCTCTCTGTGGGGTACACACTGCCCTCATAGGGTCAGGGCTCCCCTGGATTAAGGGGGCAGTGAGCAGCACACAAACCCTCCAGGCTACCCCAGAGGTTGGCAGTGCTCTGGGGATCTCTGGGGGCTGCCACCACCAGCTAGGCCACCACTGGCTCCAGAGGCACAGTGCTGGGCAACAGGGGGTACCCCACGAGAGGGTGTCTGTGAATGCAGCCAGCCACAGGCTGCCCTAAACACTGGAGCCCTGGAAAAGGAGATACTCTCTCCCACCCACATGGGCACAGGGAAAGGCACAGGCTCCATGGACTTGAGCCCCTTCTGCCCCTCGTCTCAGTAGCACCTGCAAAGAAACCCCATTCCCAGGCGGATCCTGATGACCACCCTGGTAGCCCCTGGCCCTGGGCTGTGGGACAAGGCAGTCAGCACTTACCCCTGCACAGCTGTACCCAGAGCAGCAGCCACAGCATCGGAGGGGACAGGACTCCCTCTCGGCCCATCCTGAGCCTCCTGCCCTGCCAGCACATCCCTGCTGCGCCACACTCCCTGCCACAGCTCCTGTGGACTCATGGGGACAATGATGACGAGAGGGCAATATATCTCTGCAGATGCCAGCCCAGCTACAGGAGGAGCCAATCGAAGCAGCAGCACCTTTTTAGACATTATCGGGAGCTATCTCCCCTCCGACACAGCCCAGCCCTCCAATGAACTGCTCCAGCGCCATTCATGACCATATATGAGGGATGGCTCCACTGCAGGTGTCACGTCACTGTGGTGGCGGTGCGTCACAGGACAGGGCAGGCTGTAGTGGGGGAAAACGGATTTTTCACGCCTTGAACCCTGCTGTGTGGACCAGGAGCACTGAGCATCTCCTATACCGGGCACATCCAACATCCCAAGGTGCGAGTGTCCAGCTGTCCCCGTGCCATGGGAACCACAGGGCTGGGACTGCACCAGGAGCTGTGTCAGGAAGGGAAGGAAACAGCCCCTGCCCCTGCTTCAGATCCTGCTGTGCTAGGAGCAGCAGCTGGGAAAGGATCCTAGCTCAGGCCAGAGCCCCATCCCAGGAGTGCTAGCTTGCCGTTCCTCCCTGGAGAGCCCCATGGAAGGTCCCTTGAAATGAGCTGGAGCTGGGACATGTCCCTGCCCTGGCAGCCGACACGCAGCCCAGAGGCTCAGATGTATCCCTGCCTCTTGACATGTCACCGAGGGGCCGTTATTCCCCACGGGTGGCTCGGGAGCTGCAGCCTGCAGGTGCACAAACCACAGCCCACGTGGTCTTGCAGTGCGCCCCGCTGCTCCCCCCACAGCGCCCGGGCAGGAAGCCTGTGGTTTCCTCCTGGCACTGTGCCCAGGCACATCCCTGCGGTGCCCCTGAGCCACCCCCACCCGACTGCTCCAGCCAGGGCTGCAGGGGCTGCTCCTTCAGCCTTGCAGACACAGGGCACGGCAGATCCCGTTCCCTGTCTTGCCCTTCTGATGGGGCACACAGCTGCTCTGCACCGAGTCCCACAGACTGGGGTGTCATCTGTGACGTGACCTCACACCCTCCTACGGCCACTGCTGTGTACTCATGGGTTATACTGACGGTGACCTCACACCCCTCCTACTGCCATCGCTGTGTGCTCATGAGTTACACTGTCACACGTGTGTGTGCAGTGTATGGACTGCTGCTGCTAACGATGGTTCTTCCAAAAAGCCATGTTTGGTTTTGGTCTAAATATTGACTTGGTGACATCAGAAGCACCTACACAAGCTATGTGCCAGCTTCTGCCCTATCAGCTACTCAGGCACCAGCGACATCACAAGCTCATACACAGCTATGTGCATGCTCCTGGCCTATCTGCTACTCAGCCACAGGTGATGCCATAGCATCTACAGCTGATATTGGCCTGCTCCTGGCCTATCCTTTATTCAGACACCAATCACCTCAAAACCACCTGCATAAACTGTGGGCCTGCTCCTGCCCTATCAGTTACTCAGGCAGCAGTGACATTAGAAGCACCTACACATGCCATGGGCCTACTCCAGGCCTGTGAGCTACTCAGGCATGAGTGACCTCAGAAGCACAGACGCAAGCCATGGGCCTGCTCCTGCCTATCAGCTTCTCAGCACCAGTGACCTCAAAACCTACACATACCTGTTGTGGATTAACCCCGGCCAGCAGCTACCTCCCACACAGTCGCTCACTCACTATTTCACTAAATAGAAAGTTAATTCTATCCCAGCGAAAACCAGTACAGTGTCAGATGCCTGCTCCTGCCCTATCAGCTTCTCAGGCACCAGTGACCTCACAGGAACCTATACACCCATTTGCCATGTCCTTGCTGTTGAGGTACTCTGCCTCCGGTGACCTCACGAGCACCTATAAGGGCCATACTCCTGATCAGCTCTATCAGCTATTCAGTCAAGAGTGACATCACAAGTACATACCCAAGCCATGTGTCTCCCTCTTCCCTATCAGCTACTCAGGCACCAGTGACCTGACCACCACATATCCACCTACTTGCTATCTGCTCATCCTATGAGATATCAAGGCACAAGTGACCTCACAAGCTCCGACACAAGCCATGTGCTACTCTTGGCCTATCTGCTACTCAGGTATCAGGAATCTCACAACACTTCCACAGGCCATGTGCCAGCTTCCAGCCTATGATCTACTCAGGCACCAGTGACCTCACAAGCACATACCAACCTATTTGCTCTGTGCTCGTGTGGTGGGGTGACCCCATGTGGCAGCCCCCACCCAGTCACTTGCTCACTCCCCACCAGCGGGATGGGGGAGGGAACTGGAAGGGCAAAAGCCAGGAAAAAAGTCTCATGGGTCAAGATAAAGACAGTTTAATAAGTGGAGAAGTAATCACTCACAGCAGGAGATTGATGCCAAGCCAGTCTCTCAGCAAAGAACACACACCCCCTCCCCAGTTTTACTGCTGACCATGACATCATACGGTGTGGAATATCCCTTTGGTCCGCTGGGGTCAGCTGTCCTGGCTTTGTCCCCTCCCAGCCTTCTCGCTGTGGGGGCAGAGTGAGAAAGAGAGAAGGCCTTGACGCTGTGCAAGCACTGCTCAGCAACAGCTCCAATGTCAGTGTGTTCTCAACACTGTTTTGGCCACCAAGGCAAAGCACAGCACCATAGCGGCTGCTAACAAGAAAATTAACTCCGTCCCAGCCACACCCAGTACAATCTCCACCCCTTCTTCCACACCAGTTGCATCCTGCTCAGGTCCTACAGTATTCAATACAAATGTACATTACATCCACCACCCTCACCCCCTTCCCCATCCTTTCACATGACATACACACAGCATACTGGCTTTGGCTGGTGTGGCTCAGGTGGACCTGGACAAGTGCCAGCTCACTCCTGACTTCTCCCCTCACTCACTCAGCCAGAGCTTTTTGAAACATTCCATCAGGTTATCAACCTAAGGACAAGGAAGTCTAAATAGCATCACTCTGCACCGCACAGTGGTCTTGCAGGTAGCTGTGAGACCCCCACACCCATGGGGAAAGGGAGTTCCCCACTACCACCCTACCTCTCTGTTTGGCACCTCAAAATCCACTTTGCAGTTCATGGGCTCACTGGCTGTTTCTTCTGGTTCACGTGGCCTTTTCTGAGATCCTCTTAGGGTCTTTGCTATATTGTCCCCATGCGCATATTCTTCTGAAGTTGGCATTTTGTCCTGGTTTTCCATGTTGCAGACAGCGTTGCCTGAGTCTTGCAGCACCGAGAAAAGCTCAGAGGCTGCCCCAGTCACCCTGCGTGGCCATCCTGCTGGGCTGGTCTGGGATGTTGGGGCCTCCTAGGCCACTTCCCAGGATTGGGCTCTTCTTTCCAACCCAGACAAGTTTCCCCCAACCCAGACATGTCTGGCTTCTTCTGCAGCCCGGCAAAGTGGGGGACCTCGACCCACCCTTGTACTTTTCTTTCTATTCACATTTAAACTCTGATTCTTCATTCATTAGCTCTTATTAAAGAAGGTTTCATCCATTTCATACCTATATGATAATGGCTATGTGTATTTAATTTCTCTGGCTTTATAACTGTTTATACATATAAAAATACATAGATATACATTTATATAGATATATAAACGTATACACATACATACATGTATAGAAAGGTGTATATATTTAAAATATTGTATCTATTAATAAATAAATAAAAATATATTTCTATATATTTGGACACTCATATATATATATTTTAAAAATATATATCTTGTAATACAAGTATATATTTTTATATCTGATCACTTCCTTGTCCAAAGCAGGCAGGCAGCCAGTCACAGGGCTGCATGAGAACATGTGGGTATGATGGTGTCAAAAAATGGCTGCCACCCAACCACAATGCAGCATGAAAACATGTGGGGAATGAGGCTGCGAAAAGTGGCAGCCTCCCTGTACGTAATGACAGGGGGCTTCCTTTGCTGATGTGCTTCTGGGTGCACAGGGAGGGGAGGCTCCTTTTGCCAGCCAATCATAGCACTTCCTGAGAACACGTGGGTTTGATGCTGGCAAGCAGTGGCTGTCAGCCAAGCACAGAGCAGTATGATGTTTAAGAACATGGCAGCTCACTCCCATAAAATAGCAGCCCCCATTCATAAAATGGCAGCCCCCCAAATGGCAGCCAAAACAAAATGGCACCCCCCATGGTATGGAGGGGAAGGGCCTTCTGGGTCAGAGGTACTTCCGGGTAAAGCAGAAGGGGGGGCCGCTCCTTCCAGGCAATCCCCACAAAGCACATGACCAGTAGAGGGGAGTGACTTCCGGGGCAAATGGCCCCTCAGGCAGCTGGCAGCAGGTGGGCAGGGCATTGCTCACGTCTTACCTGCAGTACCGGTGGTGCCTGTGCTCCTGGCGTGTTCCAGGGCAATGAACCAAATAAGCACAAGGAAGGCACGTGGTGAGGTAAAAATGCTTCTTTTGCGCCGTGGTCAGATAACAGGTCCCTGTGGTGTCAGAGCTTCAGTGTTTGTGCCTGAGCTAAGAACTTTCCCCGACTCCGTGCGCTTCAAGACGGCACAACCCTTCTCAAAAAACCCACTACAGGGACCCTCCTGGGTCTCGTGTGAAAATCTGCACTACTGTGCTGAGGATCCCCTCTGAGCAGGGACGGCACAAAGCCTTTTCCATGTGCCTCCTCACCTGGCCATGGTCTCCCTGTTTCTCAGCACCTGAAGCCCCTCTCCATCTCCTGCCCATCCCTGAATCTGGTGCTGGCAGTGCTGCACTCTGTGGTGCTTCCAGCAGTGAACCCCCTCATCTACAGCATGAGGAACCAGGAGCTCAAGGATGCAATTAGGAAAGGGCTTACATGAAAGGTTTTGCGATAGTGATAAACTCCCCATCCCTCTCCACAAACGACTCCCAGGATATCCCATCCCAAATGGGTGCTTTGATGTATCATCGTTACTGTTACCAGTCTCATTAACATTAACTTTATCGTTATTGTTACTTGTGGTGATCATGTTCGCAGACAAATGTTTGGATTTGTCTCGCTTGTCCAGAGGCATGAACCTGCTCTGTTTCACCTGGAGCCTGTGTAAGAGTGTGTCTAACACTGGGGTGGAGCTGACTCCCCCACAGGCTCCCTGTAATAAACTGGGATCTCCCCAGTGCACTGGGGAAATTAGCAGCAGTGCTCCCCATCCAGCTGGAGCTGCTTCCCACCCTGCCCAGCAAGGCCAGTGTGGAGTCACCCTGTGACCCCAGGCTCCACAGCCAAATGGCTCTGCAGAGCAGCACCACCAGCTTGGGACCCTGCAGGGATGATGGGGAAGGGGCCAGGAACAGCCAGGTAGATCAGCAGAGGGTTAGGGAGAGCTCAGAACAGAGATGGCCTAGGCTGGAAATTGCCTCAGAGACAAAAATACCAGCGTTCACCTAATCCAAGACAATGCCCAGACTGTGGGTGCCCTAAAGCACGTTCATGGTGCAGAGGCAGAAGTCCTCGCTGTCCTGGTGCTCCACCAGGCCTGGGTAGTGGATGAAGAAGGGCTGGTGCTCACAAGTACCCATCTCTTAGTGCCATCGCCCCTCCTCAAGGGTGGCATCGAAAGGGAGGCTGGGACCCTGGGACTGAAGGAAGCATGACTCAGCAGCCCTGTGAGTTTGCTGCTGTCCCTCAGTCTCTGTGCCCAGCATATGTCCTTGACACAGCCTCCTCCACCCCATGCACTGTCCTTCACTCCAAAGTCACCCCCAGTCCTAGTTCCCCCTAGCAGCCATTTCCAGCCCTGGCCATTCACCATGGTCCAGCTGAGGGCTGATCTTTGAAATATGACCAGCCCCGTCCTCTTGCTGGGCTCAGTGTGTGCACTCGGGGAACACCCAGACCTGCATGGTCTCAGACATGCCCAGAGCCTGGCAGACCCCAGAGCAGGGCTGTCTGCAAAGCCATGGCCAAGGCAGGGAAGGGGTCGGGTGCTGGGGCGAGCAGTCAAAGCCAGACGGCCACAGGGGAACAGGGCACTCAGGTGTGTTGTGGGAACTGTGCCAGGAGGATGTTTCCTCACCCCTGAATGCACTCTTCTCTGCTCACCCCTTCTGCGTGCAGCTCTGCCCCATTGTCAGCCCACAGGCGCCGCCATAGTTCCTCGGTGTTAGGTGCTTGGCATCTCAACATGGCCTTTGCTGAGCCTCTGCAGGGACCCCCAAGTGAGCATCTCTGCTTGGAGCTGGCCACCACATGCTGGCTGCAGTCACAGGGGATCCTGTTGAGGCCACACTTGGAGAGTAGGTTGTGACTGTCCTTGGTCAGAGTAGGGGTGAGGATCTGTCTGACAGTCAGGAAGGGAAAGAGAGGACAAGAGACAATGAGGACAAGAAGCAGGAAGGGAAATTTCAAATGAGGTTTAAGGGGAAAAAAAAATCACCTTGATAGTTGACTAGTACTGGCTGCAGGGCCCAGAGGTTTTCAAAATTCAAGTGGAGAAAGCACTGACCGATGCATTCTAGCTGATATGTTCTCCCTGCTCAGAGCAGATAAGTAGCGCTAGACACCTCCATGGGTCCCTTCTGACCTTTCTTGGCGGTATGTCTGGAGATCGCCTAGTCGAGTCCCCACTGCTCAAGCAGGATCAGCTAGAGCGGGTTTCCCAGTACAGGATCCAGCTGGGTTTTGAATATTTCTATGGATGGAGACTCCACAACCTCTCTGGGCAACCTGTTCCAGTGATCAACCATCCTCCCAGTAGAGAAGTGTTTTATTGTATTGAGATGGAGGTTATTGTGCTTCAGTTTCTGCCCATTGTCTGTCACTGTGCAGCAGGGAGAAGATTGTGGCTCCCTCTTCTTCATTCCCTCCCATCAGGTATTGATACACATTGATAAGATGTGTGATGAGCCTTCCCTTCTGCAGGCTAAAAAGTCCCAGCTCTCTCAGGCTCTCCTCCTGAAGGATGCTTGTGTGACTTCAGAATCTTTGTGGCCCTTTGCTGGACTCGCTGCAGTAAGGCCATGTCTCTCTTGTAGTGGGCAGCCCAGCACTGGACACAGCACTCCAGATGGGGCTTCCCCAGTGCTGACTAGAGGGGAAGGATCACCTCTCTCGACCTGCTGGCAAACCTCTCCTGAATGGAGCCCAGGGGGCTGTAGGCCTGCTTTGCCACACAGCCACACTGCTGGCTCATGGGCAGCTTGTTGCCCTGCAGGGCCCCCTGGTCCTTCTCTCAAAACCTGCTTTCCAGCCAGTCAGCCCCCAGCCTGTACTGGTCCGTGGGGTTATTCCTGCCCAGGGGCAGGACTTTGTGTTTCCCTTGCTTGAACTTCATGAGGTTCCTCTCTGCCCAGTTCACCAGCCTGCCCAGGTCCTTCAGAGCAGCAGTGGCAACCAGCTGGTGTATCAGCCACTCCTCCTGTTGTGGTTTAACTCCAGCCGGCAACTAAGCACCACACAGCCGCTCACTCCCTCCCCCCCGTTGGGATGGGGGAGAGAATTGGAAGAGTAAAAGTGAGAAAACTCGTGGGTTGAGATAAAGACAGTTCAACAGGTAAAGGAAAAGCCACGCACGCAAGCAAAGCAAAACAAGGAATTCATTCACTACTTCCCATTGGCAGGCAGGTGTTCAGCCATCTCCAGGAAAGCAGGGCTCTATCATGTGTAACGGTTACTTGGGAAGACAAATGCCATCACTCCAAATGTCCCCCCCTTCCTTCTTCTTCCCTCAGCTTTCTATGCTGAGCATGACGTCATAGGGTATGGAATATCCCTTTGGTCAGTTGGGCTCAGCTGTCCCAGTGTCCCCTCCCAACTTCTTCTGCATGCCCAGCCTACTCACTGGTGGGGCGGTGTGAGAGGCAGAAAAGGCCTTGACTCTGTGTAAGCACTTGTCAGCAGTGACTAAAACATCCCTGTGTTAGCAACACTGTTTTCTGCACAAATCCAAAACATGGCCCCATACTAGCTACTATGAAGAAAACTAACTCTATGCCATCCAAGACCAGCACACCTCCCAATTTTCTATCATCCACAAACTTGCTCAGGGTGCCCTTGGTCCCATCATCCAGGACTGTCATGAAAGGTTGAATAGAATGGGACCCAGTATCAACCCTTGGGTTACACCACTGATACCTATCCTCCAGCTGGACTTTGTGCCACTGGACAAAACCTTCTGGGACCAGCCATTCAGTCAGTTTTCAATTCACCTCATTTTCCGCTTATCATCTAGTCCATACTTGCTCAGCTTGTCTATAGGGGTATAATGGGAGACAGGCTGACAGCTCCCCGCATCCTCCTTCTTGCCCTGCTTCAAGAGAGGATTTCCATTTGCTCTCTTCCAGTCCTCAGGAACCTCACCAAATCACCATGACCTTTCAAACAGGATTTGAAGTGGCCTCACAATGACATCAGCTGGCTTCCTCAGCACTCATGAGTGCATCCCCTCAGGTCCCAAGGACTTATGCACGTGCAGTTAAAATGTTCCCTAAGCTCCTGAGACTCCTGCACCAAGGGCAGGTCGTCCTTGCTCCTTGCCTCTGGTCTTGGGGGCCTGGGATTCCTGAAGGTTGGTCTTACCTGTAAACTCAGAGAGGAAGAAGGCGTGGAGGACCTTGGCCCTTTCTGTGCTCTCTGTCACCAGGGTCCCTGCCCCATCTAGCAGCAGGCCTACATTTTCCCAAGCCTTCCTTTTACTGCTGGCATCGTTGTTGAATCCTCTCTTGATGCCATTCACATCCAGATTGAATTACCCGATGGAACACGAGATGGGCTTTGGCTTTCCCAGCACCCTCTCTGAATGCTCGGGAGGTTTTTGGTGCCCTCCAGAAACCTCCTGAGTGTCTTGTGCCCTGCTGTGCTGCCCCTCAGGCAGACGTCCAGCTGGGTAAGGTCCCCCATGAGGACCAGGGCCTGCGAATGAGAAGCTTCTTGTGCTTGTCTGAAGAAGGCCTCATCTGTTGCTTCTTCCTAATATGGTTGGTCCATAGCAGATACCAACTACAACATCACCCACATTGGTCTGCCCACTAATCCTGACCCATCAGCTCTCATCTGGCTCATCACCTGTCACTAGGCAGACCTCCATGCTTTCCTGCTGCTTGCAACTTTCCCTCCTCTCTGACCTTCCCCATCCTTCCTAAAGAGACAGCTTCCATCCATGGCCACACTCCAGTGATGTGAGCTATCTGACCGTGTCTCTGAAATCTAAGTGAGAGTGTTTGCTCCCCAAGCTGTGTGCATTCCTGTACAGGCACATCAGAGGTGTGCCCAGGCATACGGATTTCCCTGCTCAGATTGAGGGCTACTTGAAAGGTGCCACAAACAGCCCTGCTTGTACCTTTTGCTTCACCTCCAACTGTCTTTTTCCCTGTTTCCCCCCTCCCAAGTTCTTCCCTTTGGTCATCCTCAAACCCTCTCACACAAGAAACCCACCCCTGGTTTCCCTTTACCCACTGGCCCTGGCTTTGCTTGCCTCGTGCCCTCTGTTGGTGTTTCTGAGATGGCTGCATTGGGAATTCTGACTTTGGTCAGCAAATCCAGTAAACTAGTACCTCCTTCTATTATCCGTCATGTCCTGCAATTCCTCCTGCTGTCATCTTGTTAGAGACACCACAGGACAGGGTGAGTCACCTACAGACACACATTTACAGCTGACACAATGAAGCTTCCGTTCATGGGGACCTTGAGAAACTCTGGGATTTGTCAACAGAAACGTCACCAGGTTTTACAAGGAGAAGTGGCCAGTCCTGCATCAGGGCAGAATAGCTCCGTGTATCAGGGCAAGCTGGGAGGTGACCGGCTGAGGAGTGACCCTGGGGAGAAGGCCATAGTTGCTACAAGGGATGCTGTAGGAGCCAGTAGAGCATGTTGACCACGAATAAGGCCAGCTGCATACAGTCCTTAATTAGGAGGAGTGTGGCCACTCAGACCAGGGGAGTTACCTCTCCCCTTGACTGGGAGGAGTGGCCACTCTCCCCAGGGCCCTGAGCTGGCTGTGCTGCTCTGCAGGGCAAGTGGGTAGTGGTGCCCAAAACCCACAAGGAGACAATCCAGGCAGATCCCTGCTGATCATTCAGCACCTCCCGGGGCACTGGGCATGTACAGGTGAAGGCTCAGCTCACGCCCATTCCCCAACACATGGCCCCATGTCCTCGTCCACTCAGCCCACGGAGAACTTGAGCACAGCAGTACAGCTTTGTAAGTGGAAGTTTCTGCAGCCTGCCCTTCACTTCAGCTTTGGAAGAAGAGCCCAACCTCCAGACACCAGCCCTGAGGAAACACCCTTTTATTGCAGAGATGGGAGATGGGAGGCCAGCTGTACTGTAGTGCCAGACACACGTACAAAGGCCTCTGGGTCAGACAGGCTGCGTTCATGCCCCTGGAGAAGTGGTGTGGATGCAGACATTCCTGGATAAACTTGGTTATCACAGATAAAATGCCCAAAGCACAGGAGGTTCTTGAGGTACATTGGAAATCACTTGTGAAGAGACACGTGCAGCTTACTGCTGCTGACAGAAGAATAATTGAATCAGTTTCTTCAGGGTGTCTTTGAGCACCTTGTTCCTCATGCTGTAGATGAGGGGGTTCACTGCTGGAGGTACCACCGAGTACAGCACTGCCAGCACCAGGTCCAGAGCTGACGAAAAGATGGAGGGGGGCTTCAGGTAGGCAAACATGGCAGTAATCAAAACCAGGGAGACCACAGCCATGTGAGGAAGGCACATGGAAAAGGCTTTGTGCCGTCCGTGCTTAGACGGGATCCTCAGCACAGCCCTGAAGATCTGCACAGAGGACAGCAGAATGAAAACAAAGCACCCTGAAGATAAAGAAAAACCAAAGAGAAGCAGCCCAGCTTTCCTGAGGTAGGAGTGTGAGCAGGAGAGCTTGAGGATCTGGGGGATTTCACAGAAGAACTGATTCAGTGCATTGCCTTGGTAGATAGGTATTGAAAATGTATTGACAGTGTGCAGCACAGCGTAGAGAAACCCACTGCCCCAGGCAGCTGCTGCCATGTGGACACAAGCTCTGCTGCCCAGGAGGGTCCCATAGTGCAGGGGTTTGCAGATGGCAACGTAGCGGTCATAGGCCATGACAGTGAGAAGACAATACTCCCCTGCCATCAAGAAGAGAAAGAAAAAGACCTGTGCAGCACATCCCAAGTAGGAGATGGCCCTGGTGTCCCAGAGGGAATTGGCCCTGGCTTTGGGGAGAGTGGTGGAGATGGAGCCCAGGTCAAGGAGGGAGAGTTGAGAAGGAAGAAGTACATGGGGGTGTAGAGGCGGTGGTCACAGGCTACGGTGGTGATGATGAGGCCATTGCCCAGGAGGGCAGCCAGGTAGATGCCCAGGAAGAGCCAGAAGTGCAAGAGCTGCAGCTCCCGTGTGTCTGCGAAATGCCAGGAGGAGGAACTCGGTGATGGAGCTGCCATTGGACATCAGCTTTCTCTGAGCGTGGGGCACTGTCGAAGGAGGAAAAGACAGTGACAAGTTAGGGTAGACTTCTCTGAGCAAAAGCAAAGCCATTTCTCTTGGACTCCCCTTCATGGACCCACCCCCACCCCTCAGCTACACACCCACCCTTTTTGTTTTTAGGAGACCTTCAGCTCTGTGGCTCGAGCTCTGGTTAGTGCTGGCTGAGTGTGCCGTGGGGAGCAGGGCCTTTGCCAGTGGCTGCCGAGGAGTCAGCCCTGCTGTGCAGCAGTGGGTTCATGGGAACAGTGGGGGCAGGGGCCAGTCCTGGTGTTTGGATTTTTCCAGGTTAAAACTGCTCCTAACACAAAAGAGCTTGTCAGTGTCTGCACTCCCAGTGCTAAGGAATGGGTATGACAGCAGGCAGTTTGAGAGGTTATTTTTAAAGCATTGCTCCATCTCACCTGTGGACTGTTCTTGGAAGTCAGAAACCCTCAGCATTTCTGCCACACTCAGGGAGAACGGAGTGAGCCCTGCGAGGCAAGACGATTGCCTGTGGCTTCGTGCAGAGTGAGAGGAGCTGGTCTGTCTCTGCGTTTTGTTCCCAGCTGCCCTGTGCTTACTCCTTCATGACATGGAGTAGGATCTCACTCCCATGTTACCCTGAAAAAAATCAGACACTGCTGAGAGCAGAAAGATCCACTGCAGACAACCAGATGTCTTACCCTTTCTCAAGATTGCAGCACCCCACTTCTAGCCCAGGACACACATTTATGCTCGTTTCAGCAACCCAACAGCATTTCCTCCATTGTAGCATCCCTGCGCTTCTCCGTGAGCTTTTCAGATAACCCACAGATGCTATGAGAAAGATTTGCATTCTAGAGGGCAGCTCACAGCTTGGAAGAACACCCCAAGGAGATAGCCAAATGTCCTAAGCATGGCATCTGATTAAGGAGAGTCAGCTCATTCCCTAGCTCCACTGACTGCACTGCCCACAGCCCCCCAGGTCAGAGGAAAGCTGGGACCCTTCTTCCCGTGGACACACCCACAAGATCAGTGACTCTGCAGCTGAAACTCCCATTTCCAGAGAGCCTGACAGCAATGCCAAGAGCAGCCAAGAGAGGCAAGGAGAGAGACAGACTGGCGCTCAGGAAAGATTTTCCCTTTATGCAACTCTGCACAATACCTCCCAGATGGTGATAACGCAGGACAGTATCCCTCAGCCTCATTGATGGTCAGTGGGAAATGGGCATGTGGCAGCAGAGATGCCTGTCACCTCTTCTGCGGGTCAAGTGGACAAGGAGGAGACTCCCGCCCTAGACCCCACAGCAATGAGTGCCGAGAGCTGTGCTGGGTGACGGACGAGAGATGAGGGGGGTTGCTCAAGGAAGGCATCTGCACTGCAGGGGGTGGCCAGGAGGTGCCCAGACCTTCCCGGCAACAGGGTTTCCCTTAGCAGTTCCCTCTCTCCCTGCTTGTGTCTCTGCTGCCTGGAGGTGTCCCTGCCAGGGAGCTGTTTCCTGGGCTCCATGTCACCTGCCTGTCAGTGCTCACAGACCTCACTCCAGCCCCTGTGCTCCCATCTCTTCCCTGCAGCCTCTCCCTGAGTGCAGGGACTAAAGAGTAGCTGAAAAAGCCTGATGAAACTTGAAAGGTGATGCTGGTGTTATCTGTAGCCTCCAGAGCTGGAAAGGGAAACACAGATTCAGGAAAGCTCCTTATCTTTACAGTAATGCCTGCTTTTACCTTCCAGTCAAAAAGTCCCCGAGAAATGTCCCGCTGCCCACTCAGCCAGCCAAGAGGAGAAAACTCAAAGGGCAGACACCTTTCTTTTGAGGTAACCCCTGCCTTGATGTCCGTCTTGAAAAGTCCTGAGGATGATCTGGAGCTGTGAGCAGCCCTGACCCATGCAGCACCCTCTCGACAGCACAAGGACCTTGCCCTGCCCTGCCGGGGGTTGCTCCTTCTACCCACAGCTTCTCCCTGCAGTGCTGTGCGGATCTCCTGGGCAGGCTGAGTGCAGACCCTGGCAGGCAGCAGAGTCCCTGCCCCAGCACACAGCCCCCTGGGGCGAAGGGACCCTGCTCTGAAGAACAGCCCTGGGTACCCATGGCTGCACACCTGGCTTCACAGTCCTGCAGCTGTCCCTGAGAGAAGGCAGCGGTCATACCCTGTCCTCTGACGTGCAGCAGGGAAGCCCTGCTCTGCAGCACGTCCTCCTCTTCTCCACTAGAGAAGCTGTCAGAATCCTCCTGAAAGATCCCACAGGCTGTGCGATGTGCCAGCTTTAAGAGATCCCTCCAGGAACTGCAGCTGATTTGCCCTGCAGCCAGAAACATACCGTGTTAAGGACTGTGAAGATTTCTCTCCCAGTGAGCTCTCAGCATCCTCCCACCACAGATTGCCTCTAACCTCTCTCTGCCTTGCTCCTCTCCCCTCGGTGCCTGCAGGCAGTGCCCTCAGCCCTGCTGCGCTTTGCAGAGGAGCTACTCCGGGGCAGAGCTGTCTCTCTGCAGTGCTGCCCACTTGCCGTGAGCTCCCTCTGTCCCAGGAGCCTGGCCCACCTCAGCAGCAGAGGACCAGCCCAAGGCAGCACTTTCTCTGCCCCCTCTGGCTCCCTCAAGGTGTCCCTGGAGCTCCAGGGGAACCTGCTGTGAAACAGGCTGAAGCAATCCCTCATGTTCCCTCCCTCAGCTGGGGAGAGACACTTCTTTCCAGCAGTGGCATTTCTCCTATTCAGAAAAGAGTTGGGCATGAGAGTCACCTTTCTGTGTCCCAGCATTAGCAGCATACGCAGACAGTGGCAGGGAGGAATCTCCTTTACCCCTGGTGAGAGAAAGGATTCCACTAAGTCAAGCGAGGCATCTCATCCTGGGTCTGTAGTCGTGGGGCTGGAAGGGGACTCAGCTCTCTCCCATGCCTGCCACAAGCCCTCAGGAGCTGGGATTCCTCTTGCCTCAGTTCAGGTGTGCCTTTCTGTGATTTTAGAAAATAGGCATCTGCATGTGAGCTCCTTGTCTCAGCTCCCATGCAGATTAATGGAGATGGAGGCCAGGAGTGAGCTTCTCAGATGCATGCACCTGGTGACAGTGGAAGTCTCAGAGGTGGTCCAAGATAAGTGCAGGCAAGTGCAAACTCTAACAACGGAGCAGTTCATAGGGAAAGAACAGCATCTGGGGGCATCACCTTGAAGGCTGGTGGGGAATTCCTTTGGCCAAGAGCAGATGCCCACCTTGAGGAAAACTGCACTTTTTCCTACTCATGATGTTCAGGACAGCCTGTTGAGGGAGGCAGCTGGTCAAATGGATTCACATGCCCTAGGGATAGCTCAGTCCTTGTTTAAAATGTTATTTCTCCATCAGCTGTATATACTCGATTGCCGTCGACTGTAACTGCAGTTGTCTCACAGACATCCCGACATTGCCTAACTAAATCCAGGGCAGCTACTCACTGGCCAAACACAGGCCTGTAGTGCCACAGAAGATGCCAGGGCTGTACAGCACAACTGCGTGTGGCTGGTCAGGACAGCACAGGAGCTACAGGAAAGGCATCCCTGTCCAGAGAGGGTGGGTGACTGACACCCCAGATGGCATCTCAGACAGATGCAGTTTCTTTTGGCCAGCCACTCTCTCGCCACTGGAGTGAGGCAAGGTCTGACCCACCTCCATCCAGTAGATGCAGGGCAGTTCATGAACAGGAAGGACATCACGTCGGGATCTCCACTCGTTTGCCTACTCCTAAACTCTGCTGGTTCTTCTTTCAACAGTCCTTTACTCACCCTCTTGATGATACCCTCAAGGAACAGTCCAAGGATTGTCACAGTGTTCCTGGATCACAGGATGTCCACGCTCAAGGACATTTTCAGCAGCAACTGTCCTTCCTTGAGATCAGCTTGACATCCACCACAGGCCCTCAGGGGCTGCAGAGACCCCACAGACAGCAAAGCCCTCTCCTGCCAGGGTGCACATCCCCGGCCAGTTTCTCTCTGGCCTTGGGGAGAGCAGCGTTTCCTCTTTCTGTGCCTTTACTTTGCCATCTGCCATCCACCCCAGCGTGGCTCTGGTCTCAAGCAGGGCATTTGCACCTCCTGGGTCTTGGGCACTTGGTACTGTGTTGGCCTGTGACAAGCCTGAGCATGTTCCCAGTTCCCTAGCTGAGGTGATGCAGCCCAAAGGCGCACCAATGCCCTCAGCCTGGGGTACAGGCAGGAGGAGCTGGAGTCCCACGTGCCATCACAGAGTTTTGCCATCAGTGGAATCGATGGGGAGGAGTGGTGGGACAGCTCACACTGCTAGTGGTGCTGCAGTGGTGCATACAGGCTTCTCAGGAGAGACGGGCTGGAATGATCAGGAGGGAAATGTCCTCTGTGTGCAGGAGCTTGTCGTATGTATGGAGCTTCTCTATGGGATGTGGAATAGGTTGGGTGAGCCCTTGTGGGTGAGGGTCAGAGAAGAGACCTGCTGGTGTGATATCACGGTGGGAGACAAAGCAACTGCAATCAGGGTAAGGAATTGGACAAAGCCTCATGTAAGCAACTCAAGGAAGTCTCCAGATCAATGACCTCAGGTCTCATTAGGGTCTTGAGAGACCCTGACACTCACTGGAAGGGAAGCAGAGCAGGATGCCTACTGTCCAGCAGGCGTCTGGGGTCTCTTGGTAAAACCTCTTTGCACCGATGCCAGGTAGGCAACCAAAGGTGATGCTCACCTCAATCTGATCTTTGCAAAAGAGGGAGTGCTGATTAGGGATGTGAAAACGAGTGTGAGCCTTGGCTGTAGTGACCATGAAATAGTGGGAGAAAATGGGCCAGGATGGCTGCCCTCATAATGGGGGCTTTAAACAAGAATGATGGGGGAGGGAGAGAGTAACCAGCAGCCCAGTGAGGGAGTGACAGGCGACATCATGAAACAAATTGCATGGGCTGATGTGATGGGGAGGGATCACAAAATCAACAAGACAGGGCTTAAGCAGGGTCACCTCCAGCACTTGCATATGAGCAAGGAGCTGCCTACAAAGCACCGTGATGGAGAAATCCCCCAAACCCCCTCTGGGAACTCCACATGCTGGCGTGCCTCTCTAAAGTGCTTGCACACTAATGCGCACAGTACGGAGAATAAACATGAGCAGTTATGGATCTGTGTGCAGTTGCAGGGCCACGATCTTGTTTGGATCAGGGAGATGTGGTGAGAGGCATGGGCATAATGTAGACAGTCCAGCACAGGGTCACAAAGTTGATGAAGGGACTGAAGCAGCTCACATGTGAGAAAAGGCTGAGAGAGCTGAGACACTTTAGCCTGGAGAAGAGAAGGCTCAGAGGGGATCTTAATAATGTGTATAAAAAACGGGATGGGAGGGCGCATAGAGGATGGAGCCTCCTTTCGGTGGTGCCCAGGGACAGGAAAAGAGACAATGGGCACAAACTGAAGCACAGGAGGTACCCTTTGAACATCAGGAAACACTTTTTCATTGTGAAGGTGACTAAGCACTGGCACAGGTTGCCCAGGGGAGTTGTGGGGTGTCCATCCCTTAGAGATATTCAAAAGCTGTCTGGACACGGTCCTGGGAAACCAGCTCTAGGTGGCCCTGCTTGAGCATGGAAGTTGGACCAGATGATCTCCAGAGGTCCCTTCCAACCTCAGCCATGCTGTGATTCTGAGGAAAATGAACAAGAGAAGGAGGAGGAACAATTGGAGGAAAACGAAACAGGAGGATAAAAAAAGCAGGGGAAGGTAGAGAATGAGAAAAAGTAGTGGAGGAGAAAGAGGAAGAGGATGAGCAGGAACATGAGGAAGAAGAGAAAGAGGAGGTTGAGAGGGAGAAAGAGGAGGAGAAACAGGAAGAGGAAACAGAGGCAGAAGAGAAC
This sequence comes from Gymnogyps californianus, assembly GCF_018139145.2. Classification (NCBI taxonomy): domain Eukaryota; kingdom Metazoa; phylum Chordata; class Aves; order Accipitriformes; family Cathartidae; genus Gymnogyps; species Gymnogyps californianus. Next base: position 3,141,518 of record NC_059496.1, read on the forward strand.
CACAAAGAAGAGGAAGAGGAGGACGAAAGGGAAGAACAGGAGGAAAAGGAAGAAGAGGAAAAGGAGAAAGAAGAGGATCAGGAGAGGAGGAGGAAAAACAGATGATGGAAGAGGAGGAAGAGGAGGATGATCAGAAGGAAGAAAAGGAGAACTAGGAGGAAGATGAAAAAGAAGAAGAGGACAGGAAGAAAAAGAACAACGAAAGATAAAGGTGAGAAGGATAAAAAAGGAGGAGTAAAGGAGGAGAAGGAGTTGGATGAACAAGAACAAGCAACAGCAGAAGTGTAAACAGAAGGAAGAGCAGGAAGGAGAAGGAACAGGACCAGGAAGAAACCAAAGGAGGAGGAGGGAAAGAGAAGAATGAAGAGGGGGGAAAAAAGGAAGAAAGCCAAAGAGCAGGAGGAGGAGGAGGAACAGGAAGACCATAAACAACCCAAAGAGGAGGACGAAGAATATAAGCAACAGGAAAAAGAGGAGGAGGAAACAGGAGGAGAAGAAGGTGTAGCAAGCACCAGGAAGAGAAGGCAAAAGGAAGAGTGTGGGAATCCGTAGGGAGTTTTGCGAGCAGCCTTGAGCAATTAGACATAGCCTTGAAAGACATAGAATAAGGAGTAAATAAGTGATAAAGCAGGTGTGCAGAAAAGAAGCTGAAGACTGAAATAACTTGGAAAACAGATAAGAGACCGAAGCCAGAAGACGTGTGTCTTGCTCGACAGCACCAATCAGAAGCTTAGCCGCAGCGGGTGAAACAGAAGGTATTAACTAATCATGGAACAAGCCTGAGCGCGTGGACAGCTAATGAATCTATATAAGTACAAAATTTGTAAACAATAAAGGCCTTTTGGTTTTACCCGCACCAGAGTCTGTGAACCATCCTACAGAAGAGGACGGGAGAAGGCACTAAGAAGAAGAGGAGGAGAAGGAGACAGGAAGAGGAAGAAGATGAGGAGGAGGTAACAGGAGAGAAGGAGGAGGGAGAGAGAAGGCAACAAAAGGAGGAGGCAACAGGAGGAGGTAACGGGAGAGGAGGGAGGAGAGGAGAGGAAAAAAAGAGGGAAAAAAAGGCAACAGGAGGCCACAAGAGCATGAGGACAAAAAGGCAACATGAGGAACAGGAGGCAACAGGAGGCAACAGGAGGAAGAAGTAGCAAGAGTCAAGTGGAGGCAAGAGGAGGAGGAAAAGGAGGAAGCAACAGGAAGCAAGAAGAGGTAACAGGAGGATGATTCAACAGGAGGAAACAGGAGGCAACAGGAAGAGGAGGAAGAGGAAGAAGAGAAGAAATAGGAGGATGAGGAGGCAACAGGAGGTAGGAGGAGTCAACATTAAGAGGAGGAAGAGGAGGAAGTGGCAACCGGATGCAACAGGAGAGAACGGGAGGAGGATGAAGCAACAGGGGGCAAAAGGAAGCAAGAGGAGGCAAGAGGAGGCAAGAGGAGGCAAGTGGAGGAGGGGGCAACCAGAGGCAGCAATAGGAGGAGGAAACAGGAGGCAAGAGGAGGCAAGAAAGGGCAACAGGAGAGAACAGGAGGAGGAGGAGGACACAGGAGATCAGGATGCAACAAGAGGAGGAGGATGCAATGGAAGGAAACAGAAGAAGGAGAAAGAGGAGGAAAAGGAGGACAGAGGGAGTAACAGGAGGCAAGAGGAGGAGGAGAAGAAGGAGTAGTCAACAAGATACAACAAGATGAAAGAGATACAACAGGATGAAAGAGAAGGCAACAGGAGGAGGAGGATGCAAGAGAAAGAAACAGGAGCCAAAAGGAGGAGGAGGAGGAAGAAGCCATAGGAGGCAACAGAAGGAAAGAGGAGACAAAATGAGTAGGAGGAAAAGGCAACAAGAGGGATCCAGAGGCAACAGGAAGAGGAGGAAGAAACAGGAGTCCACACAGGGAATAGGAGGAGAGGGCAAAAGAGGAGGAGGAGGAGGAGGGAACAAGAAGCAACAGGAGGAGGAGGAGGAGGCAACAGAAGGAAACAGGAGGAGTAGACAACAGGAAGCAACAGGAGGAGGAGGCAACAGGAGGAGGAGGCAACAGAAAGACGGGAGACAAGAGAAGGAGGAGGCAACAAGTGGCAAGAGAAACCAACAGGAGGAGGTAGATGAGGAAGCAAGAGGAGGAAAGGAGTCAGCAGGAGGGAAGAGGAGGAGGAGGAGGAGGAGGCAAGAGGATGCAAATGGAGTAGGAGGCAACAAGAGACAACAAGAGGCAACAAGAG
>NC_059496.1:3144235-3192488 GCF_018139145.2 Gymnogyps californianus
TTTACTGCAAACACAGTGGCTGAAGCTCTTCATTTGGCTCTTGATGTCGCCTGCAGCCCCCATCAGCTCCAGGTGAGCTTTGCCTTTCCTAAACACAGACCTGCACGCTCAGGTCATCTTTCTAAATTCCTCCTTCATAGCCTGTCCTTGCTTCCACCTCCTGATCGTTGTGTTAGGGCTCCAACCTGTGACCCGTTCCTGCGCCAGCACAGCCCCACTGCCCAACACATGCTCCCACGGCCCCCTCATCAGACGCTGCACAGGACAGGGTGTGTTTGGGGTGGGGACATGTCCCCCACCAGAGTCCCCATAGCAGACTTCAGTGTCCATCCCCACCAGCCCTCCTTCTTTTGCAACCCCCAGTGCCTGGCCCCAGCCAAGCCCAACCGTGTCCCACACAAGGGTTCACAGACAGCCCTGCTCTGGGGTCTGCCAAGGTCTGGGTAAGAAGAGAGGCTGGGCAGGGCTGGCTCTTCCCCTGACACAGGCACCGAGACCAGCAGGAGGAAGGAGATGGCCCCAGAGCAAACCACCCATAACTGGGATGAGGGGCCAGTGCTGGAAATATGCAATGGGAGAGGCTGGGGGGTGAGGAATGCCCTGGGGCACCTTGTCGGTGTGTCCATGCCACCAAGGGCACAGACCGGCCTCCTCTCTCCTGCAGCTGCATGTCTCGGCTCCCTTCCAGGAGTCTGGGCTCTGCACCACACACCCACTGGAGCGTGTCCTCACCCTGCATGGGCAAACATCAAAGCTAACATTGGTGGTGTCCTCTCCTGGGCACATTCCAGCCCCACCTAGCCTCTCCCCAGCTCTTCCCACCTCCCCTGCCTGCTCCCCAGCCCAGCCCTGCAGAGCAGCCCAGACTGGGCTGGCCCCATGGCAGTGCCCGCTGCACGGTGCTGCAGAGCTCTGGGCATTAACCCCCCAGCCCCAGCCCCTCTGAAGGGCACAGCGGCTGCTGGGGGGCAGGGAGGGGTGTCAGCCTCCCCATCAGCCCCAGGGGTGGAGGTTCACCATGGCATGAGGAAATGGAGGTCAGTGAAAGTGGAGGACTCCTGGTCTCGGGTCCAGGAGATGCCCACCACACACTGACTGTGCCCCCTCAGTGTCAGCCCCTCTCCCCAGGCCAGCACAGGAGTCCTGGGCAGGTGACAGAGCAGCCGGCCCTGAGCTGGGGCCTACAGAAAGAGGTTTCTCTTTTTCATTCATTCCTCCCTGCTGGCACACAAATGCTCCCTTGCTCTTCTCCAGGGTCCTCCCTGCTCCCCAGAGAGCCTTCCCCAGGTGAGCGTGTCCGTGCTGGCCTGGCCGGCCGTTCCTGGCTCCCTCCCGGGCTCCCTGCAGGGCCCCAAGCTTGCGGTGCTGCTCTGCAGAGCAAGGGGACTATGGTGCCCTGAGGTCACGGGGTGACCCTCCACTGGCCGTGCTGCTGGGGAGGGAAGCAGACCCAGGCAGACGGGGTTCACTGCTGCCGAGGCCCTTTCCATCTTCCCTTGATGGCTCCAGGGCCAAGGAAGGGGCTAGGCAGGACCATGGGGTGTCTCCACTGGCAGAAAAGGCAAGGGAGGTGTGCAGTAGATCCAGCCCGTGGGATTTCCAAGAGGGTGTCCTGACCCACTCTCCAGTCTTGTGTCCCTTTGCCTTCTGGCTCCTCACAGCCTCTCCTGGCATTGCAGGGCCCTCATTAGCCCATGGTGTCCTCAGGTTCACCTTTTCCTCCAGAAGACTCCACCTTGGACGGTCACTCCTTTTATGAGGTGCCACTCACTGACCACCCACACTCACATACTGTCCCTGGAGATCCCCTGAGCAACCCTGGCAGCTCCCAATTCCTCTCCAGGACGGCATCTTCCATCAGCCCCACTGCAGGTGGGACAGTGCCCGGCAGATAAATCAAAGAGCAGTTGCTGTCTGCATGGACATGTGCAACCAAGAAGGGAGGTCTTTGCCCAGCCCTTGGTCCCTAACAGATCCCCCTGGGACTTGGAGCTTGTCCCCTGAATCCGTGGAGAACCCCAGAAGAGCAAAAGACCTTTTGAGGGAGCAGCTCCTTGGGTGTATTCCTGACCTGTGGCTTTGGAAGAGGCCTCCAGCCTTCTGGCCCTGCCCTGAAGAGCCCCTTTGGTTATGGGGATGCTTGCATGGAGGCCAGCTCTGACACAGTGGTTCCATTGCCCGCTCCTGCCTGCAGCCACAGGGATGCCACTGTGGACAAACAGGACTGTCAGAAGTTACACAAGAGCCTAGGGGTAACACAAATGCAAGGGTACGGCGGGAGAGTGTGGAAGTGAGGCGAGAGCAGCACTGAAAAGGCCACGTCCTGCTGCTGTCCTTGGCCATGGCTCCAGGGAAGCTGCTGCCCCAACTCACAGGCAGCAGAGAGGCAGTGCCCGCCGAGGCGGAGAGGGGCAGCCCCGAGGGCCACTGGGGCTGCTCGTCCATGGGGCAGCTGGGCCCTTGGCTCCTGAATCCCTTCTGCCTGCTGGGGCTGGGCCCCAAGCTCCAGAGGAGATCAAAGAGATGAGAGGAGAGGCAAATGATTACGTTCTGGCTCCTTTCTCTACGCAAAGAGCCTGGTTCCTGATGTACCAGACAGACCTGGTTTTACCAGACAAGAAAAAAAAGGTTCTAAAGCTTAAGAAGAAGTTGTATGAACAATATATAATGACAATGAATATTCTCACAGGTTTAACAAACAAATACAAAAGAAAGAGAAGAAACAAAAGATAGGCTGGATTTTCCTGAATTGCTGGGAAGTTAGAGGAGGATGGTGGGCACCTTATTAAAGCTGGAATAATGTGTATTCCTGTACTTCCCTCAGGGCATCCTTGATCTCCTTGTTCCTCATGCTGTAGATGAGGGGGTTCACTGCTGGAGGCACCACGAGTACAGAAATGACACCACCAGGTCCAGGGATGGGGAGGAGATGGAAGGTGCCTTCAGGTAGGCGAACATGCCAGTGCTGAGGAACAGGGAGACCACGGCCAGGTGAGGGAGGCACGTGGAAAAGGCTTTGTGCTGTCCCTGCTCCGAGGGGATCCTCAGCACAGCCCTGAAGATCTGCACATAGGAACAGCACAATGAAAACAAAACATGCCAAAGAAAAAACAGACACTAACCACGGAGAAGTCCAACTTCCCTGAGGTAGGAGTGTGAGCAGGAGAGCTTGAGGATCTGGGGATTTCACAGAAGAACTGGTTAAGGGCATTGCCTTGGCAGAGTGGTAGTGAAAATGTATTGGCAGTGTGCAGCAGAGCACGGAGAAACCCACTGCCCCAGGCAGCTGTTGCCATGTGGACACAAGCTCTGCTGCCCAGGAGGGTCCATAGTGCAGGGGTTTGCAGATGGGAATGTAGCGGTTGTAGGCCATGACAGTGAGAAGATAAAACTCTGCTGACATCAAAAAGACAAAGAGAAAGACCTGTGCAGCACATCCCAAGTAGGAGATGGCCCTGGTGTCCCAGAGGAATTGGCCCTGGCTTTGGGGGAGAGTGGTGGAGATGGAGCCCAGGTCAAGGAGGGAGAGATTGAGGAGGAAGAAGTACATGGGGGTGTGGAGGTGGTGGTCGCAGGCTATGGCGGTGATGATGAGGTCGTTTCCCAGGAGGGCAGCCAGGTAGATGCCCAGGAAGAGCCAGAAGTGCAAGAGCTGCAGCTCCCACATGTCTGCAAACGCCAGGAGGAGGAATTCGGTTGTGGAGCTGCCGTTGGACATTTGCTTCCTCTGGGCATGGGGACCTGTCCAAGGAGGAAAAGGCAGTGAAGGGTTAGGACTGACTTCTCTGAGCAAAACTTACTCCATTTCTCACACAACCACCCCCACCCCCCCCAGCCTCTGTCCTTCCAGAGAGACCTTCCTGCAGCTCCCTGGCTGGAGCTCTGCTTTTTGGTGGCTGAGGGTGCAATGGGGAGCAAGGGATCCTGCTGTGGGCTCTGGAGGAGTCACTCCTGCTGTGCACCAACAGGCAGAGAGGAACCCGGAGCGATCTCTGTTTAAATCCCCTCATGAAATCAAAGAGATTTCAGCATTGCCCCTCCCAATTCACCCGCCTGCAGAGCAGAGCTGTGGGGGTTTGGTTGTCTGGCTTTTGCTCCTGTTGCCCTGTCCTACTGGAGGAGTGCTTTTTGAAGGCAGACAGCCTTGGCATTTCTGCTACGGCTACGAGTGCTACACTGAGAGTCCTGGGATGCCAAACGGGCAGACCCTTAGTGCAGAGTGAGGAGAGTCAGCCTGTCCATCAGACTTTTGTCAGCTGCCCTGGCTTGCAACCTCTTCCATTCTGGAGGAGGATCACACCCAGCTGTTCCCTTGAAAGGAAATTGGATACTGCTGAGAGCAAGAGGAATCCAGTTCAAACCTCCCTCCCCCAGGAAAGATCTAGGAGCTTTTTGATTCCTTGAAGCTGGGGTTTCTGGCAAAAAGAGTCAGCTTTATCCCCACCCCATGGACAGACAGCATTGCCCAGAGAGCCACAGGCTAGAAGGGGGCTTGGGCGTCTTGCTCCCATGGACACATCTTCATGGCAGGAGCTGCACGTCTACACATCTTTCAAATATCTCCAGGGATGGTGACTCAACCACTTCCCTGGGCAGCCTGTTCCAATGCTTAATAACCCTTTCGGTGAAGAAATTTTTCCTAATATCCAATCTAAAGCTCCCCTGGTGCACCTTGAGGCCATTTCCTCTTGTCCTATTGGTTGCTGCTTGGTAAGAAGAGACCGACCCCCACCTCGCTACAACCTCCTTTCAGGTAGTTGTAGAGAGCGATAGGGTTCTCCCCTCAGCCTCCTTTTCTCCAGACTAGACAACCCCAGCTCCCTCAGCCGTTCCTCACAGGACTGTTTTCTAGACCCTTCGCCATCTTCATTGCCCTTCTTTGGACATGCTCCGGCACCTCAATGTCTTTCTTGTAGTGAGCAACCCAAAACTGAACACAGTATTCGAGGTGCGGCCTCACCAGTGCCGAGTACAGGCGGACAGTCACTTCCCTAGTCCTGCTGGCCACACTATTTCTGATACAAGCCAGGATGCTATTGGTCTTCTTGGCCACCTGGGCACACTGCTGGCTCATCTTCAGCTGGCTGTCAACCAACAGCCCCAGGTCCTTTTCTGCCGGGCAGCTTTTCCAGCCACTCTTCCCAAAGCCTTTAGTGTTGCATGGGTGTTGTGACCCATGTGCAGGACCTGGTACTTAGCCTGGTTGAATCTCATACAATTGGCCTCGGCCCCTCGATCCAGCCTGCCCAGATCCCTCTGCAGAGCCTTTCTAGCCTCAAGCAGATCAACACTCCCGCCCAGCTTAGTGTCATCTGCAAACTTACTGAGGGTGCACTCGATCCCCTTGTCCACATCATTAATAAAGATATTAAACAGAACTGGCCCCAATACTGAGCCCTGGGGAACACCTCTTGTGACCAGCCGCCAACACTGGATTGAACTCCTTTCACCACAACTCTTAGGGCCCGCCAGCCAGCCAGTTTTTTACCCAGTGAAGAGTGCACCCGTCCAAGCCATGAGCAGCCAGTTTCTCCAGGAGAATGCTGTGGGAAAACAATGTCAAAGGCTTTACTAAAGTCTAGGTAGACAACATCCACGGCCTTTCCCTCATCCACTAAGCGGGTCACCTTGTCAAAGAAGGAGGTCAGGTTAGTCAAGCAGGACCTGCCTTTCATAAAGCCATGCTGACTGGGCCTGATTGCCTCGTTGTCCTGTACGTGTCATGTGATGGCACTCAAGGTGATCTGCTCCATAACCTTCCCTGGCACCAAGATCAGACTGAGAGGCCTGTAGTTCCCCATATCCTCCTTCCAGTCCTTCTTGTTGATGGTATTACATTTGCTAACCTCCAGTCAACTGGGACCTCACCAGTTAGCCAGGACTGCTGCTAAATGATGGAAAGTGTCTTGGTGAGCACTTCTGCCAGCTCCCTCAGTACCTTGGGTGGATCCCGTCTGGCCCCATAGACTTGTGTGTGTCTAAGTGGTTTAGCAGGTCGCTAACCATTTCCCCTTAGATTACGGGGGCTTCATTCTGCTCCCTGTTTCCAGCTCAGGGGCCTGGGTACCCAGAGAACAACTGGTCTTACTATTAAAGACTGAAGCAAAGAAGGTTGAAGGACCTCAACCTTTTCCTCATCCTTCGTCACTCTGTTTCCCCTGCATCCAATAAAGGAATGGAGATTCTCCTTAGCCCTCCTTTTGTTGCTAATGTATTTATAGAAACACTTTTTATTGTCTTTTTATGGCAGTAGCCAAATTAAGTTCTAGTTGGGCTTTGGCCCTTCTAATTTTCTCCTGCATAACCTCAGGACATCCTTGTAGTCCACCTGAGTGGCCTGCCCCTTCTTCCAAAGGTCATAAACTCTCTTTTTTCCCGGAGATCCAGCCAAAGCTCTCTGTTGAGCCAGGCCAGTCTTCTTCCCCGCTGGCTCGTCTTTCGGCACATGGGAATGGCCTGCTCCTGCACCTTTAAGATTTCCTTCTTGAAGAATGCCCAGCCTTCCTGGACTCCTTTGCCCTTCAGGACTGCCTCCCAAGGGACTCTGTCAACCAGTCTCCTAAACAGGCCAAAGTCTGCCCTCCAGAAGTCCAAGGTAGCAGTTCTGCTGACCCCCCTCCTTACTTCTCCTTGAATCAAAAACTCTATCATTTTGTGATCGCTATGCCCAAGACGGCCTCCAACCATCACATCACCCACAAGGCCTTCTCTGTTCACAAACAACAGGTCCAGTGGGGCGCCTTCCGTAGTTGGCTCCCTCACCAGCTGTGTCAGGAAGTTCTCTTCCACACACTGCGGGAACCACCGAGACTGTTTCCTCTCTGCTGTATTCCAGCAGACATCTGGTAAGTTGAACTCCCCCACAAGAACAAGGGCTAGCGCTTGTGAGACCTCTCCCAGCTGCTTGGAGAATATTTCGTCTGCCTCTTCATCGTGGCTGGGTGGTCTACAACAGACTCCCACCATGATATCTGCCTTGTTGGCCTTCCCCCTGATTCTTACCCAGAAACACTCAACCCTATCATTACCATCATCAAGCTCTAGACAGTCAAAACACTCCCTAACATACAGGGCTACCCCACCGCCTCTCCTTCCTTGCCTATCCCTTCTGAAGAGTTCATAGCCATCCATTGCGGCACTCCAGCTGTGCAAGTCATCCCACCATGGCATTTCTGTGATGGCACCAAGATCATAGTTTTCCTGCTGCACAATGGCTTCCAGCTCCTCCTGTTTGTTGCCCATGCTGCTTGCATTGATGTAGATGCACTTCAGTTGGGCTATCAATCCCGCCCCCTTTTTGGGGGAGAAGCCATCATTCCTACGTGACCATTCTCAGGCGCTTCCGTGGTTTCTAACACATCCATAACCCTTCCATCTTTGCTGCCGCATGGATCTCCATCCCCTACCTCCACTGAGATGGCAGACCAAAGGACCTCGCTAGCCCATTGTTCCATCAAACACTGGTGTGCTGCCCCAGGCTTATCTCTAGGGAGCCTGCTTTTATCCCTTTCCCCTTCAACTCTAGCTTGAAGCTGTTCCAATGAGCCCTGCTACCTCCGTCTTTTTTTCTTTATGGAAGCAGTTTTGACGCAGGGTGTAGGCCGACTTAACCTCAGCGACACCTCCAAGCTAGATGAACCATCGTCCTTGTTATTGTTCGGTGCCACTTGCAGAGCCTCGTACCTATTGTGCAAGGGCATCTGGGAGGGTGGGGTCTCGTCAGAGAGGAGACGCGCCTGCTGTACTGGGCAGGAACTTGTCGCCGTTGCCCCTATCCCTTAAGTCCCTGTGTTCAGCCAGGCAGAGAGAGGATAAGGAATCCTCCATCTCATGCGTCCTGTCTGCCTGTTGGGCCTGTCCCAGGGAAGGTAGGGTGCGATTCCAGTAGTCTATCTCTCTCTCGCACTCCCTGATACTCTGCAACCTACTCACCTCCTCCCTGAGCTCTGTCACTAAGCGGAGGAGTTCCTCTAGCTGGGCGCACCTCCCACAGCTCTGCTCACTGCTGCCATCCGATGCTGGCAGAAGAGCAGGGCACACCCTGCAGCCTGACACCTGGGTGGCAGCATGTTCCCACGGAGCTCTGTCTGGGAAGCTGCGTGAGTCGTGGTGGGTGCAGAGTTTAGAGAGGCCATGGCTTTCTGCCGGGTGGATACCATCGCTCCCTGGTCGAGCTGGCAGAGCTTCAGCGCCGTTCCTGCACGCCCTTCCGTGTGTACTGCCATGCAATCTGCCACGCCACGCGTTTGCTGACGTGCCACACCCTGTTTGCCTGCCTGTTCACGGTGCTCCTGGTCACTAGCGCTCCCTAAGGGCTTCTTTTATACATGTGAGGGAACTTGGCTGCCATTGCTCCTGGCCTTGCCCAGGTCTCGTCAGCTGCTGTTCTGCCAGCTGCGGGCTCCTGGAGGCTCTCTCGGCTCCCCCTGAGGTTCCCCCGGTCCAGGAAACCCCCCTGTGCACTGCGCTAGAGCACTCCGCTGCGGATCGTGCCAGCACCGGAGCTTCTCGCCTTGGCGACTGAGGCAACATGAGTTAGCAGTGAGCCCCAGCAGCCAAGGCGGCCAACAGTGTCCTGGCTGTATGAATAGGAGCATGGGCAGGAGATGAGGGGGAGGGATTCTCCCCTCCATTCAGTGCTCGCTAGACCACACGCACACTACTGCATTGAGTTGGGGGCCTCCTGCCCCCAGTACAGGAAAGACATTGATCAGCTGGAGCAAGTTCAGTGAAGGGGCACCAGTACAGTCAGGTGTGTGTGGGTGTGCAGGGGGCTGAAGAACTTTCCACCTGAGGAAAGGCTGAGGGAACACTGTTCAGTATGGAGATGAAAAGGCTTTGGGAAACCTCATAGGAGCGTTTCAGTACCTATCAGGCGGTTAAGAAAATAGAGCCAGACCCTTCATCATCGTGCATGGTGGGAAGATGAGAGGCAAGGGAGAAAAGTTGAAAGAATGTTCAGGCAGGAGATGAGGACCATGAGGTCCATGAGGTCATAACCGTGAGGTCACTTATGCACTGGAAGAGGTTGCCCTGAGAGGTTGTGCAGTCCCAATCCTTGGAGGTTTTCAAGCCTTCTTTCCCCCTAAATATCATCTCCAAACATTGAACAAAAGACTCTTGCTCATGCAAGAATGAAGCAAAAGCCTAAGGCACCAGCAAAAGCTCTGCTCCCCTGGGCCCTCTCTTCCCTATGAGAGAGGTCTTCCACCAACCCCACACTTCTTCCACCCTCAGCCTTTGCAGCTGCATGTGCCTGGCCTGCCCTCTTGCCTTCACTGCCATCACCTTTGTAACTGAGGCCTGAGGCATATCTTGGTGCTCTTACTGTAGGCTGGCACCCACCCCACACCTGGAGTCCACCTGGCCATGGAGGCAGGGAGAGGCCAGGTCCACTGTGCCCGGTGCTGGGCACAGCTTTTTCCTAGGAATGTCCCCAAGGAGCTCTCCTCGTGTGTGCCAGCCTGCGGCCTGGCAGGGGTGGAATTGGGACAAGGGCTGCTGGGGCAGGGCTGAAGTAGCTCAGCTGGGAGAGCGTTAGACTGAAGATCTAAAGGTCCCTGGTTCAACCCCGGGCTTCAGCAATGATTTTCTCCCTTTGATGTTTGCAGAACCTATCTGCCTTCTTCCATCCTGCCCCAGCAGGATGCTCTCCCAGAGCAGAGCGTACTGCCCATGGGGGAGGCCACCATCCCCCAAGTCCCAGGGAGAGGCACTCCCTGGTGCTGAGGCCTGAATGGCAGCATCCTCCCTCCAGAGGTCTGTCACAGCGAGACCTCTGATGTGCCAGGGACAGCTGACAAAGCCATGCTGAGGATGGTCCCTTGTGGTGCACTGGCTCCTGAGTTGTCCAGTCACAAGCTGTCCTGAGCAGAGTTTCTTGGCCCCCTTTGCCCCCCTGCTGCAATGGTTGATGAAACACAGATGTGCTCCTCTCTGGGCATCGGCAGGGAGACACGCAGCACAGGGGGACCCCTTGGGGCCCCACATGAACATCCCTCTGCATTGGCTCCTTGCTGCTGCAGGGGCACAGGTCGGGACAGAAATGCCAGCCGTGGCTCCCCTGCGGTCTAGCATGGAAGGTCACCAACTCTCACACAGTGACTTCCAAACAGCCCCAGTTCAACCACTGGATGTCATTTTTGCTCTCCAAATGTACCTCCCTCTGCATTTCCTGAGCATCACACATGCTTCTGTGTTCTCCATCTTCTCAGCACCAAACCCAAGGCTCACAGCACAAGTGTCTCAGCTGTCCCCAGTTTCCATACCCAAATCTGCTCACCCACCAGACTGGAGTGTCCAGCTCAGCTGCAGCCCTTCACAGCCATCAGTCCCTTCCCAGAGGAAGAAAGACCTGCTCATGAGCTCCAACAAGCTGCTGGGCTCCCCTCTTGCAACCTCTTGCTGCTACAGAACCCTTCTTGCCCATCAGGAACACAGTGACAACTTTGACCCAGGACATCTCCCTCTGTCTTCAGTCTCAGCCTCTCCCCAGTCACCCAGTCAGGCCAAGGAATGGCACAGACTGGCCTATAGTCCCACAGCAACGTGCATGTTCTAAACCCGTGCATTTCTGCTGCCTCATAGCTGGCTCCCCAGGCATGCACCTCCAGGGAAGTCTGGCTTTTGTTGTGCCTGAGCACAAGGGAGAGGAGGGAGAGGGAGACACCATCTGAACAAGCAAAGTTACTGTCTTGCCAGCTTTGAGCATGAGCTTGCAAATACTTGGCCACAGGGGTAGTGCCTGCAGGATTATCATTGCTCCAAAAGAGTCCTTCTAGGTTGTTCTTGAGCAAGAATGGGAAAGTCATTGCCGGGGATGGGCTTTGAGGACCATGTGTGCAAAGCAGAAGAAAGGAGCAGTCCATCCTCTTAAGGCCACTCAACCACTCCAGAAGTTCATGGTGACTGTGGTCTGGTTTTGATTGCCCCAAACCCTCTCTGCCAGGCAGGGGCTCAGCAGGGAAAAAAATCTATGGCACTGGGAAAAATCTATGGCACTGGGCAACACAATTGCCCCAGCTGTACCACCATGGGGACACCGTCCCTGTGTGTGGTCAAACCGTTGCCCTTTGAGTTAACAGCTGAACACGCTCAGCCACCCTGCCACAGAGACCCCAGCCAGGGCTGTCCCAGGGCACTGCTTTGCTGTCAGGACAGGCCTCAGTGCTGAAGGAGTGGGAAGGTCCCTGAGCCCAAGCCACATGCGCAGCCCCATGGAGGTGGAAGCCTGCCCTTCAGCTCACCTCCAGGGATGTTGGGGGACAGAGGGGTGCAGGGAGAGGCCCAGTGCCTGGAGGAGGGGGATGTAAGATTTCTGCCCCCATGTCCCCTCCCCCACATGCCCTGGGGTGCCATCAGAGGCTGGGGGCACCTCCCCTCAGGGAGGGCATTTCCCTCACCCTGTTGCACGGCTCCTGCTGCGGAGTTGGGGACAGGTGTGGCCCAGAGGGGTGTTGCCCTGGGCGTCAGAGGAGGCTCAGCCTGTGTCCCAGAACATGGCTCTGCACCCTGTGCTGGGGCAGTGGGGAGCAGAGCTGCCTCCTAACCATTGTGGGAGGTAATCCATGGGCCTTGATCCCACCTGGGGCTGGCTGGGGTGTTCAGGTCACTGCAGCCACCTTAGCGCTCTCTTCTGTGAGACAAAAGCCCAGGGCTTCCCCTCTCCTGGCAGCTCTGTCGTGGCCTCTGCGCTGTGGGACCAGCGGGGCCCAGGCAGGGGGAAAGAGCAGCTGGAAACCCAAGGGTGAGGAAATGGGTGCTGCTGCTGAGGTGCATTACGGGACCTATCAGAGAGCCATTTGGACTCGAAAGTGCCTGTGGCCAGCAGGATGGAAATGTCTCTGTCAGCAGGATTATTCCCCAGGGACCATGGGCTCTCGCAGCCCCACAGCCTGACCCCGAGCCTGCGCCCCTTCCGCACCGCCACGTCCTTCTTCTCTGCTCCCCCTGGTGAGCCTCAGGGAGACACCCCAAAACCTGGGCAGGCAAGCACCAGCTGTGGGTCAAAGCCCTCAGAGACTTTTAATAAGAAGAAATCTGGATGCACAGCAAAAAGAGGGGAATAAAAAGAGGGGAAACTCCAGGTGGTTTCTGCTGCCCATGGGTCAAGGGAGACAGTTCCCATGTGCTCACAGCTCTCCCAGCTGCACAGACCTCTCCTCCATCCCGGCTGCACCCAGCTGCACAGCAGGGATGGGCTCTCCTGGCCTGGGGCTCAGGGACTGTTGTGCACAGAGCTCCACTGTCACAGCCTTTGTGTCCTCACGGGGATGTGCCAGAGACACCTCTTCAGCATCATCATAACCCATGCTCGCCAGGGATAGGGACAAGGTGTCTCCTTCAGCTCTGGGGACCCCGACACTTGTCCAGGAGCGCAGGCTGGCCCCTGCAGGCAGCAAGGCAGGACATTGCAGTTCACCTCATGGGGTCTGTACATCATCTTCCTCCCAGCTCCTCACCACATTCAGCTCCTTCTCCCACCCCCAGTCCCTCCAAGGAAAACTCCTGGGGCAGGTTCCCCCTTCCCAGGAGGTTGGCGTCTCAGGACAGCAGTGACTCAGGTGCCACCGGGGATGGCACCCCAGGAACCAGCAGTGCTAAATTTCCCTCTCACCTCTGGGTGCATCCCTGGGCACTCCTCCCTTCTCTGGCACCCTGGACATTTCCCACTCACCCTGCTCAGGGGCAGCATCCTCTCCAGGGTCAGAAACCTCCCTGGCATCATCATAGCCATCCGCTGGCTCACCTGCGACCAGGACAAGAACATCTGAAAGGAGAGAGGAGCTGGTGACAGTGAGAAGATACGTCCTGCAGAGCAGAGGATGGGAGGAGGCGCAGGGACACAGGGCTGAGACACTGGTGTTGGCAGCACCACAGGAGACCCCCGTGTCCTCCCCATCTCTGACACTGACACTCAGTGACACCTCTGTCCATCACATGTCTGCAGGGAGACGAAGCCCTTCCTGCCCCGGTTACCTGCTGCTGATGCCAGACCATCCTCCTCCTTGCTGAGCCCAGGGGAGGCCTGCAGCTGGCTCAGGGACTCCTCTGAAGAAGAGCCTGGAGACATGCACAGTGGGTGTTATGGAGCGAGCCCCACTGACCTGGCCCATGGTCAGCGCTGCTGGGGAAGGGGGACCCACAGAGCTGGGGCTGCATGGGGAGGAGGGCTGGGAATTTACCCTGCTCCCCTGGCACAAACCCTGTCTCAAAGGTGCTCCCAGAGGTGCCCTAGGACAGCCCCTTCCCTCCCTCCTTGGATGTCACATGGGGTGCAGGGGCAGAAAGAGAGGGGCTGTCCAGCTGGGCCGGTGAAAGGTGGTTGGGAGAAAGCTCCTCTCCTGGGCCCAGGACCTGGATGCTCTCCCCACACACCACATGGCACCAGTGCTGCAGGGACCAGGGGCTGGGGGGCTTCAGGGGATCAGCTCCGGGTTAGGGCCAGGGGAAAGGGTCCTGCAGATGTGCCTCCAGGGAGGACCCACACCCACCTGAGCGACCAAACCTCGCCTGCTTCTCCCACGCTGGGCTGTAACCGATCTCCTCGTACACGGCCTCGGGGAAGAGCTCCTGAGCTCTCCTGGAGCCTGGGGATAGAGGCAGGGCTGGCAGAGGGACAGGCAGAGAGCCAATGGGACCCCACTGGGCTCCCCCAAACCTCTTCCTTGGGCCAGCTCAGCACTGCTCCGACAGCACAGCCCCACTGCACTGTCCAGGCATGGCTGCCACATCCCCGGCGAGGGCAACATTGCTGTGGAGATCCTCTGGGGCAGCATCACCCTCACATCATCCCTTTGGAGACAGCGCTCATGCCCCTCTGGCCCCTGGGTCATGCCCCCTTGTCTGACCCTGGAGCAGCTCCCATGTTTCCTCTCCACCTGGAGCTGCCCTCTCTCTGCCCCACGGGTCTATAGCAGGGCCCCTGCCCTTCTGGTGGGTGGGCAGGGCTGGGCAGAGGGACAGGCTGGGAGCCTGACACCATGGAAATGGACCCTCCTGCCCCATGCTCCTCCTAGCATCTCCATTGCCCCAGAGTGCCCTCCACCAATACCCAGAGCACTGCCAGCCTTGGCCATCTCCCCTCTGCTCACATCTCCCCAAGCCCCACTCTCCCCGTTTCTCTCCTTGCCTCTAGCTAGCTCCCCCCACCTCTGGGCTCTCTCCACCCCTTGCTGCTGGTGCCCCACGGCCAGGCACTCACTGGGGTGGTGTCTGGGACAGGTGGCAGCACACAGTCCCACCCCCTCAGCTCTGCCTGTGCCCCTCACTGACATCCCGCAGCACCCCACAGCCCTTCCAGGAGGTATCTTCCCCTGGCACCATTGTGGCAGGACCCACCTCTGCGCCCAGTCCTGGTGCTTAGCACTTGCCCGGCCAGGAGGGCCAGGAGCAGGCAGAGAAGGGCCCCCAGGATGATGCAGATGATGACGGGCACTGAGACTCTCCCGCTGCCAGTCAGACGGCCTCGAGTAAGATCTGCATGGGCAAGAACATGGAAGGGGCAGCACCAGGCCTGGGAGAGGTGGAGGCAGCATCAGTCCTGACCCCCATCACACAAGGCAGCAAGGGGTGGAGCGCCCCAGGGGTGAGTGATGGGCAAGCTTCTACCCTGCTGAGTAAATTACAACCCTCCCTAACCCCCCACCACCACCCAGTGCCTCCTCCTGGGAGTTTCACACCCCAGCAAGGAGCCCCTTCCATCCAGCTGTGGGTCACAGCCTGGCCCCGGGGATACCCAGCCCCGGGGGGAGGACAAGTTACCTGCTTGGGGTGGGAATGCTGCCGTCCTGGGTGTAGCTGCAGAGGAGGCAAAGGAGAGCTGGGCTGAAAGGGTGGTTGTGCGGGTCCCGGGGAGCCTCCTCCCCAACACACCCTGTGTGTGTGGAGATGCCCCTGACATATCCCCCCAAATTGCCCCTCCTGTAGTGCTAGAAAGGGAGGCCGGGACAGGGCCCAGCGCCTCTGCTCTGGGCGGCAGGCAGGAAGGCACAGGCAGCCCAGGGGATAGCCCTGGGGCTGCAGGGCCCCACAGGCAGTGGCCGGATGACATCCAGTTCCACCGAGGCTGCTCCGCACTTGACACCAGCCTCCTGTACTCCACAGGAATGTTCCTGCTCTTGGGAGGTCAGGGCCCATGCCAGGACCAAGGGGCGAAAGGCCTTCCCCACCTCGACCCCAAGCAAGGGGTCCCAGCCCTGCCACTCACCTGAGCAGCGCACGGCAGCATCTTCCTTATGCCGACAAGCACCACTGTCCCCAGGACGGGCCCAGCAGTCCTGTAGAGACAGCTCTGTCCCCCGGCACTCCACCTGCTCCAGCCAGATGGGGCCCATCCCCATCCCAAACGCAGCCTCATGCAGGGCAGACACCGCGGGGCCACAGCCCAGCTGCCTGCATGCCACCTCAGCATCCTGCATGTCCCAGGAATCGTCACACACTGTCCCCCAAGAGCCACGGTGCCAGACCTCCACTCTGCCCGAGCACCTGTCCTCGCCTCCCACCGCACGAATCTTCTCCCTGGCTGGAGAAGGCAAAGACTTCCCATGGCACTGAGAGAGCAGGCAGAGCCCTGCCAGACAACAAGGGTACGCAGGGGAGCAGCTCCCTACCTGTGCAGCTCGTGGAGCTGGGGCACGGGGCCAACAGGGTCGGCGGCATTTCTGGGCGTCCCCCTGAAGAAGGAAACACTGTGGTGAAGGGGCTGGTTCAGGGGATGGTGCAGAAGAGAGCAGGGCTGAGCTCTGCTTGCACCTCCCTGTGCCATCTTGGTCACAGCAGCAACTGAACCCTGGTCATTCAGGGGACACACGCAGGACTGTGGGGGGACCCTGACTGCTCAGCCCCAAAAGGCCCCTGGTTCAGAGAGCAGCAGGAGGGTGTCCATGGAGGGGAGGCTCTTCTGAACCCTGTCTGGTCTCTTCTGAGACCTCACCTGGAGATGCCTCT
Organism: Gymnogyps californianus; assembly: GCF_018139145.2. NCBI lineage: Eukaryota > Metazoa > Chordata > Aves > Accipitriformes > Cathartidae > Gymnogyps > Gymnogyps californianus. Next base: position 3,160,184 of record NC_059496.1, read on the forward strand.
GCCTCCCGCAGGTGCTGCTGGCAGCCTGGGTGGCAACTGCTGCTGGACGTGGGTGGCTGTGGTCACGTTTGTGCCACCAGCAGCAGAAGGGTCTGACATGGCAAGGAAAAGCCTTTCCAAGCTCTTTCTCTGTGTTTGGCCGTGCCCACCAGGGAGCAGCAGCTGGGGTGACACTGGTGCCCAGGTTGCTCTGAGTTACCATTGCAGGTGATGTGGATCTCATCTCGCAGGTCTTCACATGACTGCGGGTTCCAGGGAGTGGAGGGACACTGCCAGAAGGAGCTGGTTTTCTCCCCACACTGCACGTTATCCAGCCAGGCAGGGCCAGACACCCTGCCATAGGGCAGGCGTGTTTCCAGGGATCCTCCATCCCCGCAGCCCAGCTCCTGGCATGCCAGTGACACCGTGTCAAGAGTCATCGAGTTGGAGCAAATGCTCCCCCATGTCCCATTGTAGAAAACCTGCAGGCGCCCGGAGCAGCCGTCGCTGTTCTCCAGCCTCAGGGCCATGAACTCTGCAAGGAAAGGCACCAAGGGGGAACAGGCTGGTGTGGGGCTGTGGGAGCCAGGACACCTCTGCACCCCCCAGGCCCTCAGGTGGGCAGGGGCAGGGCCAGCACGTCCCCCTTGCACCCAGGGGCAGAGAGAAGTCCCTGACGGACAGACACCCCTGCCCTTCCCGGTAATCCTCAGGGACAGCTGAGCTCCCCAGGGACCCCCAGTGGGACTGAGGGTGCCTGTGCATGGGTGTCCACAGGACGGGCTCAGGCAGGAGCTCAGAGGCAGCCAGGAACAGCCTTGGCCATGCCCGGCTCTCCTTGTGTCCTGGCCTCCCCAGGAACCAGGCTCCCACCACAGGTCCCAGCACACACCTGAGCAGATGACTCCCGCGTCCTCCTTGTGCCCGCAGTCGTGCTGCCCCCAGGGCCCGGCAGGGCAGTCCCAGAGAGCAGCTTCGGCCCCAGAGCAGTTCACGCCATCCAGCCAGATCTGCCCAGAGCCTTCCCCAAACCGAGCAGAGCCAGCCGCCTCCACCGCCCCTCCACAGCCCAGCTGGTGGCAAACGACGGCGGCATCAGACAGGTCCCAGCCATCGTCACACACAGTCCCCCAGGTGCCCTGGTAGTAGAGCTCCACTCTCCCAGCACAGCGCCCAGTCCCGTTCACGAGCCGGACCCGCCGGCTCCCTGTAGTGGGTAGAAAGCCCGGTTGCTGTCAGGGCCTGGCTGCCCACCCACCCCGTCACCTGGGGGGCCCATGCAGTGCCGCTCACCCCAGCAAATGACTCCCACGTCTTCCGCAACCCCTGCCGCCGGTGCACTCTCAGGCAGGGAGGTGTTGCAGAGGGCCAGGTTGGCCTCGTGCCCTGCGCACCGGACCCCTCGCAGCCCCACGGGGCCCGTCCCTCGCTCAGGCTTTGGGGGGTTGTAGGCTGTCCCTGCCTCTCCGCACCGCAGCTGCTGGCACACCACACTGGCCTCCTGCACGTCCCACTCGTCATCCAGAACTCTGCCCCACATCCCATGCTGGAAGATCTCCACTCGTCCGTCGCACCAGCTCCCTCCGCCCACCAGCCACAGGGATGCAAAGCCGGCTGAGCCTGGGGACAACAGAGATACCACAGCCATCGGCAGCACTGGGGAGCAGGGCATCCTTTAGGGAGCAGGGCGAGGGGGGATTTTCTGACCAAACAGGACAGGATTGAGCCTTTTGCTGACGAGAAGTGAGGGCAAAGCCTGAGGCCTCTCTGCAGCTCACACCCAGGTCTGCTGCTGCTGGGAGCACCCAGGCAGCTCCTGCCTGGCTGGTGGGATGAGGCTCTGCAGGGCTCTCTGCGGGGATGTGATGCGGTTGTCTGCAGCCAGAGGGATGGAGCAGAGCCCTGCAGCCCTGTCCTGGGCTCGTCCCACAGTACGAGAACAGAGGAGCCCAGGCCTGGTGGTGGCGCTGGGGCTAAGGCACTGCCCTGGGGGTAGATGCTTGCCTCCGTTCAGTGCTCAGCTCTCCCAAAGCAGAGCGGTCAGTCTGAGCAGGCAAAGCCCTCCAGATGGCTCCTGGGGATGCCAGGGTTTGTCCAGGGAGAACTTCAGCCTGGTACTGCCATGGGACCCCTGCTTTGGGTGGCCATGTCACACACAAAGGGCAAATGGAGTTAATGCAGCATTTTTCTGGCACTCACCTGAGCAAATGACAGCAGCAGTGTTCCCGTGGGAGCATGGTGAGGCCCCCAGGGTGATCACTGGGCACTGTGCCAGGTGGGCTTCAGTCCCGTCACAGTGGAAGGAGTCTCTCCAGACAGGGCCAGTCTCTCTCCCAAAATGCTCTCCTCCAGGAATGGCCTCAGCAAACCCACAGTTGAGTTGACGACAGAGAACGTGGGCATCCGAGAGATCCCAGCGAGAGGCACAGAGGGTCCCCCAGGTCCCCAGCACCTGGACCTCCACCTTCCCCGCACACGCTGTGCTGCCGTTCACCAGCCTGAACCCTGTGTACTCTGGGGACAGAGGAGGAGGAGAAAGGGTGGATTGGTGCTCTTGTACCCTCAGGAGCTGGGGGAGAGGCCAGAGGAACAACTTGCCTTTCTTCTCCTTCTCAACTATTTTCATGCTGCAGACAATGCCATCATCCCTCCTGTCCCCACACCCAGCCTAGCACATTCCTTGCTCTGTTCCCCGACCCCTGGCACAGCCCCCGTGTCCCTGAGTCCTTACGTGTGCAGGTGACAACAGCGCTGTTCACGTGGGTGCAGGGCTGCTCCCTGGAGGACCCTCTGAGGCAGGAGATGAGGAGGGATTCATTCCCCACACACTGCAGGTCTCCATCCCACATGGCACTGACCCCTTCTCCAAAGTGAGCTGCCTCAGCGACAGGCAGGGCTGTGCCACACTGCAACTCCTTGCAGACCACGTCAGCAGCTTTGGCACCAAAGTGTGAAGCACAGATAGTTTTCCACTGGTCCCCGTCATGGATCTCCACACGTCCTGAGCAACGGCTCTTCCCTTCCACCAGACGGACAAATCCTGGGAAAAAACCAAAACACCTGGCAGTTCCCAGAGCCTTCTGGCAGCTACAAGACCACATCCTGCATCACCTCCAGGCAAGCTGTGATCAAACTGCCCATTGCACATCCCAGAGGAAGCTGTTGGGGGAGTGTTGGTGACACAAACACATCCAGGCCCCCATGCACCCCTTCTCTACACCATCACAGTACTCAAGGGTATGTGTCTGTCGCAGACTCACAGCCACAGGTACTGCTCAGACAAACTGCTCCCACACAAGGTCCCCTGTGCTGCCCGGCATGGTTCCCCCAGCACCGCAGTGGTGGGAGTAGTTTGGGTCCAGGAGAAGTGGCCCAGATGATACTGACTGCTGCAGCCTGCTCAGCCCCTGCAGAGCTTTGGGCCAGGCAAGACCATCACCCTGAGGCAACCAGAAGCGCACGCTGATCCCAGGGCTGTTCCTGAGGATTGGGAGGTTCCTTTTAGGTGGGAGATGTCACAGAGCACAGAAATGGTTATCATGGCTGGAGCCTGTCCAGACCCCTCTGATGCTTGCCTGAGGGGGAAGGTTCTCAGTCAGGGACGCAACGCACAATACAGATCAATGTCCAGACAGAGGGACAGGAGACTCACATGCCCCCCTGGGCCCATGCCGGCTCTCAGGGAACAGCAGGTACCGATGAGGATCAGGAAATGCTGCCAAAACCCCCATGTCATGGGGCAGTGTGGGGAGCCGTGGGGAGGCAGGTGAGATTGGGCAGTGGGTCAGTGCTGCCTGCACAGGGTCATGTCCCCGCAGGGCTGTCACAACCCCAGGGATTTCCCACTGCCAGCCTGTGACTGTGGTGATGTGGGAGGGAGCAGCCAGGGTGAAGCAGCCACCAAGCCCTGAGGCCTCGCAGTGCTGGACCACACAGCTGAGCCCTGGGGACAGGCAGCAAACGTCTGTGTGCCACCCTGCTCCACTCCTCAAGCCCAGCACTCATGCTCTCTGAAAAGCCCTTTTGATTCAGTCGAGGTACTCATGCCTGTGAAGGGGAATGACCCAGGAGGACCAGCCATCTCATGCTGTTCCTCCAAGGTGTGGAGTGCCAAGCAAGTCCCCCCTGCTTTCTCCAGCACAGGGACCCTCAGCATTGTTGGCTGGGAAGTGGCAGAATGGGTGGAGATGAGTGGACACCCCGGGGCAGGGACGGAGGATTCAGCTGCAGCCCAAGATACTGACTGAGGGGGACTGAGGCACTGTGGCAAGGTTAGTTCACCCTGGGGTAGGCTCCCTCTGGGCTTTCCCCAGGGACCGGGGACATCAGCAATGATCGTCCCAGCTCAGCAGTTAGACCAGCATCACTGAGCCCTGCTCTGGCGTCCCCTTCTTGCTCCCTGAGGACACAGTCAAGGTCCCTTCCCCCATCCTGGCCCAAAAGGTGGGGAACAGGCTGACCCCTTACCTGAACACGTCACGCCAGCGTCAATAGTGTGAACACAGTCATGTTCACCCCATCCTGCGTGTTTGCAGTCAGACAGGGCAGACTCGGTGCCATTACAGCCAACATCATCCATCCAAATGGGGCCAGATCCTGGCCCAAAGTGTGCGTACTGGTGAGCTTCAACAGCAGACCCACAGTCCAGCTGCTTACAAACCACTGCCGCATCGTCCATGTCCCAGTAGTCACCACACACAGTCCCCCACTGGCCCTCTTGTTTCACCTCCACTCTCCCAGCACAGCGTTTGCCACCATCCGCCAGCCTCACCTCCACAGCACCTTCAAACACTGACAAAGGACAGTCGGAACAGTGCCGAGCCCCAGCCCTGGGGGTCTGGGGGAACCCCTGCCCGGGTGGAGTCAGAGGTGCCAGGGTGGGAGCCCACTCCCCTCCAGGCTGTTCCCGGGGCAGTGCAGGGCTCCCTTCTATCCCCACGGGCTGTGCAAGGCTGGGGGTGTGCAGTTGTGGCCCTGCTGGGTCATTTGTGGCCCCACAGCCTTTGGCACCTCCTTCTACCCCAACGGCCAGCTGCCACCTGCCCCTGGCCCATGCCCACCTCGGGCACCTGCTCCTCCCCACCCAGCACCCTGAGAAGAGACCTGACCCCCCAGGGCTCCCCCAAGCACACACTGCTGCTTCTCCCCAGGGCTCCCAGCTGCCCTGGACCACAGCCTGCCCTGGACCACAGCCTGCCCTGGCCTCCTCCCAGCTTATCCTCTGCCTTCAGGTCTTGCTGTGTCCCCTGCGGAACAACACGATGATCCCAGTGAGCCCTCCCAACCCATGCCCCCTCCTTGGCCCTGGCCATCAGCCCAGCCCTGCCCTGCCCTTGTCTAGGATCCCCCAGGAAGGTCACCTCTCTGCCAGCCTGTGGGAACAGACACCCCACTTCCCTTGTCTCCACAGACACAACCTGCCTCCCCTCAGGCTAAAGCTCACGCCAGTGTTCAACACACTTCCCTGAGTCCTTACGTGTGCAGGTTACAACAGCGCTGTTCACGTGGGTGCAGGGCTGCTCCCTGGAGGACCCTCTGAGGCAGGAGATGAGGAGGGATTCATTCCCCACACACTGCAGCTCTCTGTCCCACATGGCACTGACCCCTTCTCCAAAGTGAGCTGCCTCAGCGACAGGCAGGGCTCTGCCGCACTGCAACTCCCTGCAGACCACATCAGCAGCTTTGGCACCAAAGTGTGAAGCACAGACAGTTTTCCACTGGTCCCCATCATGGATCTCCACACGTCCTGAGCAGCGGCTCTTCCCTTCCACCAGACGGACAAATCCTGGAAAAAAACCAAAACACCTGGCAGTTCCCAGAGCCTTCTGGCAGCTACAAGACCACATCCTGCATCACCTCCAAGCAAGCTGTGACCAAACTGCCCATTGCACATCCCAGAGGAAGCTGTTGGGGGAGTGTTGGTGACACAAACACATCCAGGCCCTCCTGCACCCCTTCTCTACACCATCACAGCACTCGAGGGTATGTGTCTGTTGCAGACTCACAGCCACAGGTACTGCTCAGACAAACTGCTCCCACACAAGGTCCCCTGTGCTGCCTGGCATGGTTCCCCCAGCACCGCAGTGGTGGGAGTAGTTTGGGTCCAGGAGAAGTGGCCCAGATGATACTGACTGCTGCAGCCTGCTCAGCCCCTGCAGAGCTTCAGGCCAGGCAGGACTATCACCCTGAGGCAGCCAGTAGAGCAGCCTAATCCCAGGGCTGTTCCTGGAGCATTGGGAGGTTCCTTTTACGTGGGAGATGTCACAGAGCACAGAAATGGTGCAGGTATTATCATGGCTGGTGCCTTTCCAGACCCCTCCGATACCTGTTTGGAGGGGATGTCCTCAGCCAGGGACACAGTGCTCTGCCCAGAGATGCACAGGTCCCAAGCCAATGGCCGGACAAAGGGCCCAGAGATTTGCATGCCCCCCTGGCCTCACACTGACTCAGAGGGTAACAGCAGGCACAGATGAGAGTCAGGAAGTGCTGCCAAAGTCCCCGTGTCCTGAGGCAGTGTGGGGATCGATAGGCAGGCAGGAGAGGTTGGGCAGGTGGTCAGTGCTAGCTTCATGGAGCCGTGTCCCTACAGGGCTGTCAAAGCCCCAGGGATTTGCCAGTGCCAGCCTGTGCATGCGGTGATGCGGGAGGGAGCAGCCACAGCCAAGCAGCTGCAAAGTTCCTAAGCCTTGCAGTGCTGGACCACAAAGCCGAGCCCTGGGGACAGGCAGCAAACGTCTGTGTGCCACCCTGCTTCTCTCCTCAGGGCCCAGCACTCATGCTCTCTGAAAAGCCCTTCTGATTCACTTGAGGTACTCATGCCTGTGAAGAGGAATGACCCAGGAGGACCAGTCATCTGATGCTGTTCCTCCAAGGTGTGGAGTGCCAAGTGAGTCCCCCCTGCTTTCTCCAGCACAGGGACCCTCAGCATTGTTGGCTGGGAACTGGCAGAATGGGTGGAGATGAGTGGACACCCCGGGGCAGGGACGGAGGATTCATCTGCAGCCCAAGATACTGACTGAGGAGGACTAAGACACTGTGGCAAGGTTAGTTCACCCTGGGGTAGGCTCCCTCTGGGCTTTCCCTGGGGGCCGGTAACATCAGCAATGACAGTCCCAGCCTCGCAGTGCGCTTGGCCACACTGGGCCCTGCTCCAGCATCTGCTTGTTGCTCCCTGAGGGCACACCCAGGTCCCTTCCCCCGTCCCAACCCCAAAGCTATGCAACACGCTGACCCTTTACCTGAACACATCACTCCAGCATCCGCACCATGACCACAGTCATGTTCACCCCATCCTGCGTGTTTGCAGTCAGACAGGGCAGACTCGGTGCCATTACAGCCAACATCATCCATCCAAATGGGGCCAGATCCTGGCCCAAAGTGTCCGTACTGAGGAGCTCCAACAGCAGACCCACAGTCCAGCTGCTTACAAACCACTGCTGCGTCGTCCATGCTCCAGTAGTCACCACACACAGTGCCCCACTGGCCCCTGTGTTTCACCTCCACTCTCCCAGCACAGTGACTGCTGCCATTCGCCAGCCTCACCTCCGCAGCACCTTTGAACACCAACATGGGGTGGGTCAGGAGAGTGCCAAGCCCCAGCACTGCAGGTCTGGGGGAAACCCCTTCCTGGGTCGAGTCAGAGGTACTGGGGTGGGAGCCCTCTCCCCTCCAGGCTGTCCCCAGTGCAGTGTGGAGGTCCCTTCTATCCCCACGGCCTGCGCAAGGCTGGGGGTGTCCAGTTCTAGCTCTGCTGGGTCCCCTACTATCCCACTGCACAAGGCACCTCTTCCCACACCAATGGCTACCTGCCCCCACCCATACCCACCTGCACCCTGCCCAGCCCTGCACTGGGCACCCGCTCCTCCCCAGCCCAGCACCCCCTCAACAGCCCTGTGTACCTAGGCCTGCAGCTTCCCATGCAAACCACCTGCCCCACCACCATCCAAACCCACCCCATGGCTTTTTGAGTTCCCAGGGAGCACTGAGACAAACCTGAGGATCCCCCAGCCCATCTCCTCTCCTCATCCCTGGTGTCAGTCCAGTCCCTGCACTGGGCCAGGCCCTCCACAAAGGATGTGTCTCTACTGTAGATGTCCCGCTCCCCTTCTCTGTGGGGTACACACTGCCTCATAGGGTCAGGGCTCCCCTGGATTAAGGGGGCAGTGAGCAGCACACAAACCCTCGAGGCTACCCCAGAGGTTGGCAGTGCTCTGGGGATCTCTGGGGGCTGCCATCACCAGCTAGGCCACCACTGGCTCCAGAGGCACAGTGCTGGGCAACAGGGGGTACCCCACGAGAGGGTGTCTGTGAATGCAGCCAGCCACAGGCTGCCCTAAACACTGGAGCCCTGGAAAAGGAGATACTCTCTCCCACCCGCATGGGCACAGGGAAAGGCACAGGCTCCATGGACTTGAGCCCCTTCTGCCCCTCGTCTCAGTAGCACCTGCAAAGAAACCCCATTCCCAGGCGGATCCTGATGACCACCCTGGTAGCCCCTGGCCCTGGGCTGTGGGACAAGGCAGTCAGCACTTACCCCTGCACAGCTGTACCCAGAGCAGCAGCCACAGCATCTGAGGGGACAGGACTCCCTCTCGGCCCATCCTGAGCCTCCTGCCCTGCCAGCACATCCCTGCTGCGCCACACTCCCTGCCACAGCTCCTGTGGACTCATGGGGACAACGATGACGAGAGGGCAATATATCTCTGCAGATGCCAGCCCAGCTACAGGAGGAGCCAATCAAAGCAGCAGCACCTTTTTAGACATTATCGGGAGCTATCTCCCCTCCGACACAGCCCAGCCCTCCAATGAACTGCTCCAGCGCCATTCATGACCATATATGAGGGATGGCTCCACTGCAGGTGTCACGTCACTGTGGTGGTGGTGCGTCACAGGACAGGGTTGGCTGTAGTGGGGGAAAACGGGTTTTTCACGCCTTGAACCCTGCTGTGTGGACCAGGAGCACTGAGCATCTCCTATACCGGGCACATCCAACATCCCAAGGTGCGAGTGTCCAGCCATCCCCATGCCATGGGAACCACAGGGCTGGGACTGCACCAGGAGCTGTGTCAGGAAGGGAAGGAAACAGCCCCTGCCCCTGCTTCAGATCCTGCTGTGCTAGGAGCAGCAGCTGGGAAAGGATCCTAGCTCAGGCCAGAGCCCCATCCCAGGAGTGCTAGCTTGCCTGTTCCTCTCTGGAGAGCCCCATGGAAGGTCCCTTGAAATGAGCTGGATCTGGGACATGTCCCTGCCCTGGCAGCAGACATGCAGCCCAGAGGCTCAGATGTATCCCTGCCTCTTGACATGTCACCGAGGGGCCGTTATTCCCCGCGGGTGGCTCGGGAGCTGCAGCCTGCAGGTGCACAAACCACAGCCCACGTGGCCTCGCAGCGCTCCCCGTGCTCCCCCCACAGCGCCCGGGCAGGAAGCCTGTGGTTTCCTTCTGGCACCGTGCCCAGGCACATCCCTGTGGTGCCCCTGAGCCACCCCCACCCCGACTGCTCCAGCCAGGGCTGCAGGGGCTGCTCCTTCGGCCTCGCAGACACAGCGCACGGCAGATCCCGTTCCCTGTCTTGCCCTTCTGATGGGGCACACGGCTGCTCTGCACCGAGTCCCACAGACTGGGGTGTCATCTGTGACGTTACCTCACACCCTCCTACGGCCACTGCTGTGTGCTCATGGGTTATACTGACGGTGACCTCACACCCCTCCTACTGCAACAGCTGTGTGCTCATGAGTTGTTACACTGTCACACGTGTGTGTGCAGTGTATGGACTGCTGCTGCTAACGATGGTTCTTCCAAAAAGCCATGTTTGGTTGTGGTCTAAATATTGACTTGGTGACATCAGAAGCACCTACACAAGCTATGTGCCAGCTTCTGCCCTATCAGCTACTCAGGCACCAGCGACATCACAAGCTCATACACAGCTATGTGCATGCTCCTGGCCTATCTGCTACTCAGCCACAGGTGATGCCATAGCATCTACAGCTGATATTGGCCTGCTCCTGCCCTTTCCTTTATTCAGACACCAATCACCTCAAAACCACCTGCATAAACTGTGGGCCTGCTCCTGCCCTATCAGTTACTCAGGCAGCAGTGACATTAGAAGCACCTACACATGCCATGGGCCTACTCCAGGCCTGTGAGCTACTCAGGCATGAGTGACCTCAGAAGCACAGACACAAGCCATGGGCCTGCTCCTGCCTATCAGCTTCTCAAGCACCAGTGACCTCAAAACCTACACATACCTGTTGTGGATTAACCCCGGCCAGCAGCTACCTCCCACACAGTCGCTCACTCACTATTTCACTAAATAGAAAGTTAATTCTATCCCAGCGAAAACCAGTAGAATGCCAGATGCCTGCTCCTGCCCTATCAGCTTCTCAGGCACTAGTGACCTCACAGGAACCTATACACCCATTTGCCATGTCCTTGCTGTTGAGGTACTCTGCCTCCGGTGACCTCACAAGCACCTGTAAGGGCCATGCTCCTGATCAAGGCCTATCAGCTATTCAGCCAAGAGTGACATCACAAGTACATACCCAAGCCATGTGTCTCCCTCCTCCCTATCAGCTACTCAGGCACCAGTGACCTGACCACCACATATCCACCTACTTGCTATCTGCTTGCCTACGAGATATCATGGCACAAGTGACCTCACAAGCTCCAACACAAGCCATGTGCATGCTCTTGGCCTATCAGCTACTCAGGCATCAGGAATCTCACAACACTTCCATAGGCCATGTGCCAGCTCCCAGCCTATGATCTACTCAGGCACCAGTGACCTCACAAGCACATACCAACCTATTTGCTCTGTGCTCGTGTGGTGGGGTGACCCCATGTGGCAGCCCCCACCCAGTCACTTGCTCACTCCCCACCAGTGGGATGGGGGAGGGAACTGGAAGGGCAAAAGCCAGGAAAAAAGTCTCATGGGTCAAGATAAAGACAGTTTAATAAGTGGAGAATAATCACTCACAGCAGGAGATTGATGCCAAGCCAGTCTCTGAGCAAAGAACACACACCCCCTCCCCAGTTTTACTGCTGACCATGACGTCATATGGTGTGGAATATCCCTTTGGTCCGCTGGGGTCAGCTGTCCTGGCTTTGTCCCCTCCCAGCCTTCTCGCTGTGGGGGCAGAGTGAGAAAGAGAGAAGGCCTTGACGCTGTGCAAGCACTGCTCAGCAACAGCTCCAATGTCAGTGTGTTTTCAACACTGTTTTGGCTACCAAGGCAAAGCACAGCACCATAGCAGCTGCTAACAAGAAAATTAACTCCGTCCCAGCCACACCCAGTACAATCTCCACCCCTTCTTCCATACCAGTTGCATCCTGCTCAGGTCCTACAGTATTCAATAGAAATGTACATTACATCCACCACTCCCACCCCCTTCCCCATCCTTTCACATGACATACACACAGCACACTGGCTTTGGCTGGTGTGGCTCAGGTGGACCTGGACAGGTGCCAGCACACTCCTGACTTCTCCCCTCACTCACTCAGCCAGAGCTTTTTGAAACATTCCATCAGGTTATCAACCTAAAGACAAGGAAGTCTAAATAGCACCACTCTGCACCGCACAGTGGTCTTGCAGGTAGCTGTGAGACCCCCACACCCATGGGGAAAGGGAGTTTCCCACTACCACCCTACCTCTTTGTTTGGCACCTCAAAATCCACTTTGCAGTTCATGGGCTCACTGGCTGTTTCTTCTGGTTCACGTGGTCTTTTCTGAGATCCTCTTAGGGTCTTTGCTATATTGTCCCCATGCGCATATTCTTCTGAAGCTGGCATTTTGTCCTGGTTTTCCATGTTGGCAGACAGCATTGCCCGTGTCTTGCAGCACCGAGAAAAGCTCAGAGGCTGCCCCAGTAACCCTGCGTGGCCATCCTGCTGAGCTGGTCTGGGATGTTGGGGCCTCCTAGGCCACTTCCCAGGATTGGGCTCTTCTTTCCAACCCAGACAAGTTCCCCCCAACCCAGACATGTCTGGGCTTCTTCTGCAGCCCGGCAAAGTGGGGGACCTCGACCCACACTTGTACTTTTCTCTCTATTCACATTTAAACTCTAATTCTTCATTCATTAGCTCTTATTAAAGAAGGTTTCATCCATTTCATACCTATATGATAATGGCTATGTATATTTAATTTCTCTGGCTTTATAACTGTTTATATATCTAAAAATACATAGATATACGTTTATATAGATATATAAACGTATACACATACATACATGTATAGAAAGGTATATATATTTCAAATATTGTATCTATTAATAAATAAATAAAAATATATTTCTATCTATTTGGACACTCATATATATATTTTTAAAAATATATATCTTGTAATACAAATATATATTTTTATATCTGAGCACTTCCTTGTCCAAAGCAGGCAGGCAGCCAGTCACAGGGCTGCATGAGAACATGTGGGTATGATGGTGTCAAAAAATGGCTGCCACCCAACCACAATGCAGCATGAAAACATGTGGGGAATGAGGCTGCGAAAAGTGGCAGCCTCCCTGTACGTAATGACAGGGGGCTTCCTTTGCTGATGTGCTTCTGGGTGCACGGGGAGGGGAGGCTCCTTTTGCCAGCCAATCATAGCACTTCCTGAGAACACGTGGGTTTGATGCTGGCAAGCAGTGGCTGTCAGCCAAGCACAGAGCAGTATGATGTTTAAGAACATGGCAGCTCACTCCCATAAAATGGCAGCCCCCATTCATAAAATGGCAGCCCCCCAAATGGCAGCCAAACCAAAATGGCAGCCCCTGGGTATGGAGGGGAAGGGCCTTCTGGGTCAGAGGTACTTCCGGGTAAAGCAGAAGGGGGGGCCGCTCCTTCCAGGCAATCCCCACAAAGCACATGACCAGTAGAGGGGAGTGACTTCCGGGGCAAATGGCCCCTCAGGCAGCTGGCAGCGGGTGGGCAGGGCATTGCTCACGTCTTACCTGCAGTACCGGTGGTGCCTGTGCTCCTGGCGTGTGCCAGGGCAATGAACCAAATAAGCACAAGGAAGGCACGTGGTGAGGTAAAAATGCTTCTTTTGCGCCGTGGTCAGATAACGGGTCCCTGTGGTGTCAGAGCTTCAGTGTTTGTGCCTGAGCTAAGAACTTTCCCCGACTCCGTGCGCTTCAAGACAGCACAACCCTTCTCAAAAAACCCACTACGGGACCCTCCTGGGTCTCGTGTGAAAATCTGCACTACTGTGCTGAGGATCCCCTCGAGCAGGGACGGCACAAAGCCTTTTCCATGTGCCTCCTCACCTGGCCATGGTCTCCCTGTTTCTCAGCACCTGAAGCCCCTCTCCATCTCCTGCCCATCCCTGAATCTGGTGGTGGCAGTGCTGCACTCTGTGGTGCCTCCAGCAGTGAACCCCCTCATCTACAGCATGAGGAACCAGGAGCTCAAGGATGCAGTTAGGAAAGGGCTTACATGAAAGGTTTTGCAATAGTGATAAACTCTCCATCCCTCTCCCAGGATATCCCATCCCAAATGGGTGCTTTGATGTATCATCGTTACTGTTACCAGTCTCATTAGCATTAGCTTTATTGTTATTGTTACTTGTGGTGATCATGTTCGCAGACAAATGTTTGGATTTGTCTCACTTGTCCAGAGGCATGAACCTGCTCTGTCTCACCTGGAGCCTGTGTAAGAGTGTGTCTAACACTGGGGTGGAGCTGACTCCCCCACAGGCTCCCTGTAATAAACTGGGATCTCCCCAGTGCACTGGGGAGATTAGCAGCAGTGCTCCCCATCCAGCTGGAGCTGCTTCCCACCCTGACCAGCAAGGCCAGTGTGGAGTCACCCTGTGACCCCAGGCACCACAGCCAAATGGCTCTGCAGAGCAGCACTGCTAGCTCGGGGCCCTGCAGGGTTAATCGGGAGAGGGCCAGGAACAGCCAGGTAGATCAGCAGAGGGTTAGGGAGAGCTCAGAACAGAGATGACCTAGGCTGGAAATTGCCTCAGAGACAAAAATACCAGCGTTCACCTAATCCAAGACAATGCCCAGACTGTGGGTGCCCTAAAGCACGTTCATGGTGCAGAGGCAGAGGTCCTCACTGTCCTGGTGCTCCACCAGGCCTGGGCAGTGGATGAAGAAGGGCCGGTGCTCACAACTACCCATCTCTTAGTGCCATCGCCCCTCCTCAAGGGTGGCATTGAAAGGGAGGCTGGGACCCTGCATCAGGGCTTGCACTGAATGAAACATGACTCAGCAGCCCTGTGAGTTTGCTGCTGTCCCTCAGTCTCTGTGCCCAGCACACATCCTTGAGATGGCCTCCTCCGCCCCATGCGCTGTCCCTTAACCCAGTAGACTGGGGCTAGTCCTAGTTCCCCCTAGCAGCCATTTCCAGCCCTGGCCATTCACCATGGTCCAGCTGAGGGCTTATCTTTGAAAAATGACCAGCCCCATCCTCTTGCTGGGCTCAGTGTGTGCACTCGGGAAACACCCAGACCTGCATGGTCTCAGACATGCCCAGAGCCTGGCAGACCCCAGAGCAGGGCTGTCTGCAAAGCCTCACATGGGCCATGGCCAAGGCAGGGAAGGGGTTGGGTGCTGGGGTGAGCAGTCAAAGCCAGACGGCCACAGGGGAATGGGGCACTGAGGTCTGTTGTGGGAAGTGTGGCAGGAGGATGTTTCCCCACCCCTGAATGCACTCTTCTCTGCTCACCCCTTCTGCGTGCAACTCTGCCCCGTTGTCAGCCTACAGGCACCGCCATAGTTCCTTGGCGTCTCGACATGGCCTTCTCTGAGCCTCTGCAGGGACCCCCAGTGAGCATCTCTGCTTGCAGCTGGCCACCACATGCTGGCTGCAGTCACAGGGGATCCTGTTGAGGCCACATCTGGAGAGTAGGTTGTGATTGTCCTTGGTCAGAGTAGGGGTGAGGATCTGTCAGACAGTCAGGAAGGGAAGGAGAGGACAAGAGACAATGAGGACAAGAAGCAGGAAGGGAAATTTCAAATGAGGTTTAACGGGAAAAAATATCACCTTGATAGTTGATTAGTACTGGCTCTGGGGCCCAGAGGTTTTCAAAACTCAACTGGAGAAAGCACTGACCAATGCATTCTAGCTGACATGTTCTCCCTGCTCAGAGCAGATAAGTAGCACTAGACACCTCCATGGGTCCCTTCTGACCCTTCTTGGCGGTATGTCTGGAGATCGCCTAGTCGAGTCCCCACTGCTCAAGCAGGATCAGCTAGAGCGGGTTTCCCAGTAGAGGATCCAGCTGGGTTTTGAATATTTCCATGGATGGAGACTCCACAACCTCTCTGGGCAACCTGTTCCAGTGATCAACCACCCTCCCAGTAGAGAAGTGTTTTATTGTATTGAGATGGAGGTTATTGTGCTTCAGTTTCTGCCCATTGTCTGTCACTGTGCAGCAGGGAGAAGATTGTGGCTCCCTCTTCTTCATTCCCTCCCATCAGGTATTGATACACATTGATAAGATCCCCATGAGCCTTCCCTTCTGCAGGCTAAAAAGTCCCAGCTCTCTCAGGCTCTCCTCCTGAAGGATGCTTGTGTGACTTTAGAATCTCTGTGGCCCTTTGCTGGACTCGCTGCAGTAAGGCCATGTCTCTCTTGTACTGGGCAGCCCAGCACTGGACACAGCACTCCAGATGGGGCTTCCCCAGTGCTGACTAGAGGGGAAGGATCACCTCTCTCGACCTGCTGGCAAACCTCTCCTGAATGGAGCCCAGGGGCTGTAGGCCTGCTTTGCCACACAGCCACACTGCTGGCTCATGGGCAGCTTGCTACCCTGCAGGGCCCCCTGGTCCTTCTCTCAAAACCTGCTTTCCAGCCAGTCAGCCCCCAGCCTGTACTGGTCCGTGGGGTTCTTCCTGCCCAGGGGCAGGACTTTGTGTTTCCCTTGCTTGAACTTCATGAGGTTCCTCTCTGCCCAGTTCTCCAGCCTGCCCAGGTCCTTCAGAGCAGCAGTGGCAACCAGCTGGTGTATCAGCCACTCCTCCTGTTGTGGTTTAACTCCAGCCGGCAACTAAGCACCACACAGCCGCTCACTCCCTCCCCCCCCGTTGGGATGGGGGAGAGAATTGGAAGAGTAAAAGTGAGAAAACTCGTGGGTTGAGATAAAGACAGTTTAACAGGTAAAGGAAAAGCCGTGCACGCAAGCAAAGCAAAACAAGGAATTCATTCACTACTTCCCACCTAGAGACACACATTAAGAGCTGACACAATGAAGCTTCCGTTCATGGGGACCTTGAGAAACTCTGGGATTTGGCCAACAGAAACCGCACCAGGTTTTACAAGGAGAAGTGGCCAGTCCTGCATCAGGGCAGAATAGCTCCGTGTATCAGGGCAAACTTGGAGGTGACTGGCTGAGGAGTGGCCCTGAGGAGAAGGCCATAGTTGCTACAAGGGATGCTATAGGAGCCAGTAGAGCATATTGACCACGAATAAGGCCAGCTGCATACAGTCCTTAATTAGGAGGAGTGTGGCCACTCAGACCAGGGGAGTTACCTCTCCCTTGACTCATCAGTGGTGTGGCCACATCTGGAATAATGTGTCCTGGTGTGGGGCTCCATGTTGTGCAGGAGTGGGGAGGAACTGGAGAAGGTTGAGAGGACGTCTGCCAAGATGGACTTAAGGGGCTGAATCACATGAGTTGTGAAATGGATTCCTGTGTAGAGGAAAGAGCATGAGAAAGGGAAAATTTGAGAGTCTGAGGCTGGGCATGAAGAAAAATGAGATGTCACTTGAAGGGGAGTGCCATGGTGCAACAGGTCACCGAGGGCAGTAAGGGGGGGTTCCTGTGACGAGCCAATGGCTTTGTGTTTCAAAGGCATCAGTACAGGTAGGAACATGCGAGGGTGAGAGCAAGGTGGGGAAGTTAGGATAGTGTGTCGACAGCCTGCAGGGAAAGAGGAGCAAGCGTGGGACAGTGTAGGACATCCTGTGGTGGAGATGGCTGACAGCGCTAGCTGTACAAGAACTGATTTTGACAGAGAGATAGGAAGGGATAGCTATAAACACAATGAAGGAGCTGATTAAGGAGTTCATCTGACTTGTGAAAGATGGGGCAAGTTTCTAATTTCCTGAAGCTCAAAGCAGCAACCAGATACTTGGGAAGTATCTGAATGAACAAAAAGCAAGGCAAGGAGGAAATGTCTCCGCAGCACAAGACTCCTGGCCCAGGTGCTCCTCAGGCTCCTCCTGCTGCCCCTGCGACAGAACAGCCTGTCCCAAGCTGCTGCATGCAGAAAGAAGTTTCTCTTTGTAATTTCTTCCCCCCGTAAGCACAGAGTTGCTTCTTTCTTCTTCTCCAAGGAATTCCCCATCCCCAGAGAGCCTTTCCCCAGGGCAGTGTGTCCATGCTGGCCTAGCCAGCCGTTACTTCCCCTCCCTGTGCTCCCTGAAGGGCCCTGAGCTGGCTGTGCTGCTCTGCAGGGCAGGCGGGTAGTGGTGCCCGAAACCCAGGAAGAGACAATCCCAGGCAGATCCCTGCTGATCATTCAGCACCTCCTGGGGCACTGGGCATGTACATGTGAAGGCTCAGCCCAGGCCCATTCCCCAACACATGGCCCCATGTCCTCCACCCCTCAGCCCACAGAGAACTTGAGCACAGCAGCACAGCTTTGTAAGTGGAAGTTTCTGCAGCCTGTCCTTCACTTCAGCTTTGGAAGAAGAGCCCAACCTCCAGACACCGGCCCTGAGGAAACACCCTTTTATTGCAGAGATGTGAGACGGGAGGCCAGCTGTACCGTAGTGCCAGACACACGTACAAAGGCCTCTGGGTCAGACAGGCTGGGTTCATGCCCCTGGAGAAGTGGTGTGGATGCAGACATTCCTGGATAAACTTGGTTATCACAGATAAAATGCCCAAAGCACAGGAGGTTCTTGAGGTACATTGGAAATCACTTGTGAAGAGACACGTGCAGCTTACTGCTGCTGACAGAAGAATAATTGAATCAGTTTCTTCAGGGTGTCTTTGAGCTCTTTGTTCCTCATGCTGTAGATGAGGGGGTTCACTGCTGGAGGTACCACCGAGTACAGCACTGCCAGCACCAGGTCCAGAGCTGATGAAAAGATGGAGGGGGGCTTCAGGTAGGCAAACATGGCAGTGATCAAAAACAGGGAGACCACGGCCATGTGAGGAAGGCACATGGAAAAGGCTTTGTGCCATCCATGCTTAGACGGGATCCTCATCACAGACCTGAAGATCTGCACATAGGACAGCAGAATGAAAACAAAGCACCCTGAAGATAAAGAAAAACCAAAGAGAAGCTGCCCAGCTTTCCTGAGGTAGGAGTGTGAGCAGGAGAGCTTGAGGATCTGGGGGATTTCACAGAAGAACTGATTCAGTGCATTGCCTTGGTAGATAGGTATTTGTCCTTGTTTCAGCTGGGACAGAGGTAACTCTCTTCTTAGTAGCTGGTACAGTGCTGTGTTTTGGATTTAGTGTGAGAATAATGTTGATAACACTCTGATGTATTAGTTGTTGCTAAGTAGGGCTTATCTTAAGCCAAGGACTTTTCAGTTTCCCATGCTCTGCCAGCAAGCAGGTGTGCAAGAAGCTGGGAGGGAGCATAGCCAGGACAGCTGACCTGAACCAGCAAAGGGGTGTTCCATACCATGGAATGTCATGCCCAGTATATAAACAGGGGGGAGCTGGCCAGGAGGCGCGGATCGTGCTCTGGCATCGGTCAGCGGGTGGTGAGCAATTGCATTGTGCATCACTGGGGTTCCCCCCCCCCTCCTTTTTTTTGTTATATTCCTTTTCATTACTACTATTATTATTATTAATAATAATTATTATTGTTAGTATTATATTTTACTTTAGTTATTAAACTGTTCTTATCTCAACCCACGAGTTCTGCCTTCTTTCTCGATTCTCATCCCATCCCACCAGGAGGTGGGTGGGGGGACGGGGAGTGAGGGAGTGGCTGTGTGGTGCTTGGCTGCTGACTGGGGTTAAACCACGACATGAGTGTAAACAGGTTTCTAGTCAGTAGGCTTCTCTGATGGAGCCCTGCACTTGGTCACTAGCCTGTGTCCTGTGTTCTCATTAGAGCCTATTTCCAACTACCTCCGGCGCGGGTGCATTCTCTGTTCTTAGTGGGCATGTGTGAATGGCAGTGAACTTCAAGCTAGACTCACCGGTGAGTAGGTTACGAGGTCTGTGTTGCAGCAAGTGGAGCAGGGCCGCAAACATCCTGGACTCCAATGCCTGGGTGCATGCACTGGGGAGACCAGGAGCATCTGAGGTGCTGGATAGAATGAGTACCTAAGGCACACCTGGGTCCTCTCCTAGAGAGACTGATGGGCTGGAGAAGGCTTACTGGCTTCCTCCTTCCCACTGGCAGCACAAGACTCACAGGGTCCTGCTCACCATAGGCCTCAACGCTGCAAGAGCTGAGGAACTTGCAGAGGAACAGCATGGTGCAACTTGGCAAAACGGGCTCTAAGTCCTTGCCAGGCCTGGCTCTCCAGACTGTACCTGCACAGATTGATCAGGATACACTTCTGCAGCTGCCACCGGCATTGGGTGGGCACCAGTGAGGACCCTCAGCTCCCTTCAGTCAGGGGAGCAGTCTCTGGAAGCAAGCCGTGTTGTAGAGGAAGAAGGTGGCCAAGGTGTCTGGGAGTCACTATCAGAACCCAAGTATGAAAGGAAAAATGCTCTTGGTTTTGACAGAAAGAAAAGTTCATCTGGAGTCGAAGTGTGGGTCAGATCTTAACTCGATCTTAACTAGTTCCCTCAGCCGCTCCTCATAAGACTTGTGCTCTAGACCCTCCAGCAGCTTCATCGCTTTTCTTTGGACACACTCCAGCACCTCAATGTCTTTCTTGCAGTGAGAGGCCCAAAAATGAACACTGTATTTGAGATGCAGCCTCACCAGTGCCGAGTACAGGGGGACGATCACTTCCCTAGTCCTGCTGGCCACACTATTTCTGATACAAGCCAGGATGCTATTGGCTTTCTTGGCCACCTGGGCACACTGCTGGCTCATCTTCAGCTGGCTGTCAACCAACAGCCCCAGGTCCTTTTCCACCAGGCAGCTTTCCAGCCACTCTTCCCCAAGCCTGCAGCATTGCATGGGGTTGTTGTGACCCACATGGAGGACCTAGCACTTTAGCCTGGTTGAATCTCATACAGTTGGCCTCAGCCCATCAATGCATCCCTCTGTAGAGCCTTTCTACCCTCAAGCAGATCAACACTCCCACCCAGCTTGCTGTCATCTGCAAACTTACTGAGGGTGCACTCGATCCCCTCGTCCAGATCATCGATAAAGTTATTAAACATGACTGGACTCAATACTGAGCCCTGGGGAACAACCCTTGTGACCGGCCGCCAACACTGGATTGAACTCCATTCACCACAACTCTTTGAGCCCGGCCAGCCAGCCAGTTTGTTACCCAGTGAAGAGTGCACCCATCCAAGCCATGAGCAGCCAGTTTCTTCAGGAGAATGCTGTGGGAAACAGTGTCAAAGGCTTTACTAAAGTCTAGGTAGAGAACATCCACAGCCTTTCCCTCATCCACTAAGCGGGTCACCTTGTCATAGAAGGAGATCAGGTTAGTCAAGCAGGACCTGCCTTTCATAAAGCCATGCTGACTGGGCCTGATCACCTGGTTGTCCTGTACATGTTGTGTGATGGCACTCAAGATGATCTGCTCCATAACCTTCCTTGGCATCAAGGTCAGCCTGAGAGGCCTGTAGGTCCCTGGATCCTCCTTCTGGCTTTTCTTGTAGATGGGCATCTGTACTGGTTTTGGCTGCGATAGAGTTAAAATTCTTCATAGGAGCTTGTACAGGGCTATGTTTTGGATTTGTGCTGGAAACAGTGTTGATAATACAGGGATGTTTTAGTTATTGCTGAGCAGTGCTTACACAGAGTCAAGGCCTTTTCTGCTTCTCACACTGCCCTACCAGCGAGTAGGCTGGAGCTGCACAAGAAGTTGGGAGGGGATGCAGCTGGGACAGCTGGCCCCAATTGCTCAAAGGGATATTCCATACCATATGATGTCATGCTCAGCAATAAAACTAGGGGGGAGGTTGGTGGGGGTGCTGCTGCTGGGGGACTGGCTGGGCATCTGTCAGCTGGTAGCGAGCAATTGTTTTCATTTGCATCACTTGTTTTTCTTGGGTTTTATTTTCTTCTCTCTTTGTTGTATTTTTCTCTTTTCCTTAGAATTCTTTTAAAAAAGTCTTTTCAATTATTAAACTGTTTTTATCTCAACCCATAAGCTTCTTTCTCACTTTTACCCTTCCGATTCTCCTCTCATCCCATAGCGGGGGAGCAAGCGAGCGGCCGTGTGGTGCTTAGTTGCTGGCCAGGGTTAAAGCATGACACCTGCCAATGGTTTGAGTGGAGAAACATTGCTCAGAGGATCTTCTCAATTTGTATTGGCATAGTTTATGTCTCTACTTCTGCCCCTCCATCTTTTTTTCTGCCTCTGCCTAGTCTTTGAAGAGCTCTCCAAGGGAAAGATTAATTGAGTTATGGAATTACACATGTTGGAAGAGTCTCCTTTGCAAGGGTCCTTGCAATAGTGTCTTCAACTGGATCAGGTGAGACTCCCCTTACAACTGTTCTATGGAATTCTTATAATCCAGCTGGCCTGTTGTCCTGCATGTCCTCTCTGGCATGTGCAAGCATCAGAAGTAATGACAGTTTACTCAGTTGTATTCAGTTTTGCAGCAGGAACTGCTACAGGGATCTGTGAAACAGTCAGATTCTCCCCCCAGGATGTTAATCACCACATTTATGCACAGGAATTGGTCTAGGCACAGCAGGATCTGCATTCTCTAGGACTGTCTGGAATTCCCACCTGGAGAGGTCCCACAGCAGTCAGTCCAACAGTTAAATTTGAAGGTGACTCATTCTGGCTAATTTTGGAGGTGGTTAATTTTGAAGGTGGTTGACTGAAGCCAATCGCTTGGTTTCAAGTCAATCCACTGTCTCAGACCAGTGTCTTCTCTCGTCGATGTGGATGATGAGATGGGAGAGTCCCTGCACCACCCAGGGGATTAATGACTTAAGAGCTCTGGTTGCACACCGGCACAGGCCTGACAGCCAGCTACACCACCATTCCAAATGTAACGTAATTCGCACAGCTTTTGCCAGAAATATCGGTTCTTAGCTGGCAGTCCAGAACACCCATGCAAACCAGCAAGGCTGGAGAGGCATTGATTGTGTCTGAAGATAAGTGGGCTGGATCAATATTTCTTTCATGTCATTGAGTAAAAACAGAGAGAAAAGCAGAATCCCTACAGAATGCAGTTCCGGTCTCCCATTTCAAGAAGGAAGAGCAAGCCTAAGAAAAGGGAAGGGAAGGCTGACAAAGGTAACAAGGTGAATTCCACCAAGCATGATATTGGTTACCCTTGTCACACCTTCAACTGACCGGCTACCAGAATGGATCCCCACAACCATACCATAGCAAGAATATTTTTCCTGAAGGCCTTTTCAGTCATTCAAGAGTTGAAGATCCTCCTTCTCACACTGCTGCTGGTGATTTATCTGCTCGCTGTCATGGGGAATGCAGTCACCATTGCCATTGTTTGGCTCCACCACTAGTACCACACCCCCACGTATCCCTTCCTCAGCACCTTGTCCTTCTTGGCTCTTTGGTTCACTTTGGTCATTCCCCCTAGCATGTTTGTCAGTCTCGTGTTGGAGATTAAGATATCTCTACGGCTGCTTACAAGTCACAGACCTTGTTCTCTGTCTTCCTGGGCATAGCTGAGTTTAACCTATGTGTTGTGATGTGTTTCGATTGCTGCAGGGCCATTTGCAACCCCTCACACTACTCTGTCCTTACGAACTCCTGGTTGTGCTCCATGCTCATCTTTAGCTGCTGGGGAATGGCATCTCCATCCATGCTCAGCCCCACCGTCTTCTATGCCATTAGACCCTCTGTGCCCAATGTAGAGACTGCTTCTTCTGCGGCATCATCCCTTTGCTGAGAGCAGCCAGCATGGGCACCAGCTCCTATGAAACATGAGTGTTGCTCTCTCCTCCGCTGTGTTGCTGAGCTCCTTCACACTGTCTTCTGTGCTTTATGCCTGCATTATATGCATCATCCTGAGGATAACCTCTGTGCAAAGCCACAATAAGGCCTTCTTCACCTGCATATCCTTCACCTGCATATCCTATGTTTCTTCACTCACTGTCGCAAATGCTAGCGGCATGTTTGACCATGTGAGGCCTGAAGAGAAGCTGCTTTGTTGTAAGCTGTCTGCAAATGTGCAGGTTCCTCTAAGGAAGTGCATTCAGGAGAAGAACAGTTTTAGATAATGTAGGTGTCAGCCAACAGAGTCAGAAGACACAACCCTTTGAGTGTTTGAACTGACCCAGACAACGGAAACTGGGACTGCCACCTCTGATTCACTGATTCACTGTGCTCCTACTGCTGTAGGTGACGGAGCTTGAGCTTTTGCTCAAATACAGCCAGCAGCTTAGTCTCAGAAAGTTTTCTGGACGAACCCAGTGCAGAGATTCCCCTATGCCAGACTAGAGGCAAAGAACACGCCGGGCATTTGGGATCTAAGACTAGCCTGAGCCCCAAGCTAAAATGTCAATGCAAACATGGAGCACTGCCCTATACTGAACTTCCCATCTGACTCCTCATGTAAGTGCTACCCATTGTGCCCTGGGACAGAGCCTGAGGGGACAACACAGTCTGTGGAGAAGCTTTGTTTCACTCCTTCAAACCCTCCCTCTCCTCCCCTCCCTCTCCTCCCCTTGCATTTGGAATCATCCTGGGTCTGGAGCCATCTGCTCTGCTCCTTTCTAGGTCTACAAACAAATGTAAAGATGAAGGGAAAAACATCAGTCTTTATTGCATAGATTCTTCTTGTGCTTCCTTCTGTTAGATAAGTATTTTGATGTTAAAAAATAATAATAAATCAGAGATTTGAGACTTGAATAGTGAGTTTCATCTACTTTGCTGCAGGTGCCTGTGAGAACTTGTTTTCCCAAAGCTCCCTCTGCAGTCAGTGGAGACAAGAGAAAACGCTAGAGGCTGGGTCCTCCCAACCTATAACTGGCATGCAAAAGAAAGGTTACAAATCTCTTCCAGACACTCTTCTCTTGCTCTGCCTTTAGGTCAGGACATTTGATAGTCATAGCAATGAGCAGCTGTTTCGAAACAACGGCATTTCAGTGCAGACGGATGTCAGATGAGACTGTGTGGAACCGTAATAAATTTCAGTCATTATTTTGAGTACTAAAGAAGGCAAGTTATACTTGGTCCCTCTTCTACCCCCTCCCCCTTTTCTGAAGAAACAGAGAGCAAGAAGCTGTGGAAGAAAGCAGGGCATTACAGAAGAGATACTTGACATTACTTCTTTTGAAATCAACAGATTCTCAGGGATTCCTAGTCCAAAAAGGCAAGTACTGAAAGTAGAAAGAATAGCTTTCAACATACATGTTTGGTTTGGTTTGATTTGATTTGATTTGATTTGATTTGATGGTTTAGCATTTGTGCAATAGAAGAGATGAGTTTGGCACAGAGGTGTGACAGATGTTTGCAACAGGTCTGAGTGAATTTGGAATTTCCCAGGAATGGGGTGAAATAGCTAACAGCCTCTTTAAAATCTTCTGTCCTGGAGAAAGAATCCTTTGTGAGTGTTTGAAAAAGGTGGAAAGAAGACAGGAAATGCTCTGAGGACTCCAACTGAAATGTACAACATAAAAATCAGGGTGTGAGCAATGCTTGAAGGGCTCTCTCTCTCTGTGTTATATAGGAAGATTGCGGGAAAGGAAAGAAGCAGAAAAGGAAGGACCGAACTTTTCATCCAGACTGTGAAATTATCACACTTGCTTTTTGCCATGTTCCTGTCTCGGCAGGATGAACTGAAATTCAGCATGGGAGCAGAAAATGAATCTGCAGTTACTGAGTTCATCCTAGAAGGTTTCTCGGGGCTTGATCAAAGCCTACAGCTCTTTCTCTCTCTGGTCCTTCTGCTCATATACCTGACAACAGTGATGGGGAATGCAACCATCATCTTCCTCGTGTGTGTGGATCACCGCCTGCAAACCCCCATGTACTTTTTCATCAGCAATCTGTCGTTCCTGGAAATCTGGTTTACATCCTCCACAAGCATCAAATTGTTTGTGAACCTGAGTTCTGGTAGGAGAACAATCTCACTAAGCACCTGCTTTGCCCAATCCTATTTCTATTCTGCCCTGGGCGGTACAGAGCTTGTTCTACTTGTTGTCATGTCCTTTGACCGCTATGTTGCCATCTGCCAGCCTTTGCATTATGCTGCCATCATGAAGCCTCAGCTCTGCATCCACCTGGTTGTTCCCACCTGGGTCATAGGCATCATGCTCTCGACTTACCGTCTGGTCCTCCTCTATAGGCTGACTTTCTGTGGCTCGAACAAGATCCACCATTTTTTTTGTGACAACTCGCCCTTATTCAAATTGTCCTGCTCTGACACCAGCCTGCTTTGGAAAATAGACTCTGTTTTATTATCATTGGTCATACTGGGTTCCTTATGTTTAACTCTGGTATTTTACATGGGCATCCTTTTCTGTATTGTACAACTTCCAGCAGCCTCTGGGAGGAAAAAAGCTTTTACTACCTGTTCTTCCCATCTCATCACCTTGGCCATTGCATATGGGAGCTGCATTGCTCTCTATGTGTGTCCTTCAGAAGATGTTTCCTTGGAGACAAACAGAGTTGTAGCTTTGCTGAACACTGTCCTGTACCCATTCTTAAATCCGTTCATCTACAGTCTTAGAAACAAGACTGTGATACTGGCCCTGAATGAAGCCATTGCCCGTGCAACAAAGCAGCTTTTCCCCTAATCCTGGTGCATTTCTGGACAGCAATTCCAATGATCTGCTCTCGTATGTTAAGCAATACCAATGCATATGTATGTAACCTCCAAATACAGATGCCTCAGGAGATTTATGTTCTTGTTGGATTGTGTTAGGTTAAGCGATAAGAAGCTCATCTGCACACACAAAGAAGGCACTGACAATGGCAGGAGGAGTAACTCAGTTAATACCCTGCCCCAGCTGCTCCCAGGCCCATCACAGCAGAGCCACCAGCTCATCAAGAGCCCATCTCCACAACCTGAGAAGAGCACAGAGCACAGTGGCAGGTGGGAACCCAAATTACAGGCTCCTGAGGAATGAACACCTTGTCCCAGCTCCTTCCAGGGCTGCCCTGGGAGAGCCATCAGCCCCGTTGTCCAGGTGTGAAAAGAAATGCTTCCTAACGTCCAGTCGAAACCTCCCATGGCGCAGCTTTGAACCATTCCCACGCGTCCTGTCCCTGGATGCCAGGGAGAAGAGATCAGCACCTCCCTCTCCACTTCCCCTCCTCAGGAAGCCGTAGAGAGCAATGAGGTTGCCCCTCAGCCTCCTTTTCTCCAAACTAGACAAGCCCAGTGTCCTCAGCCGCTCCTCACAGGACATTCCTTCCAGCCCTTTCACCAGCTTGTTGCCCTCCTCTGGACACATTCAAGTATCTTAACATCCTTTTAAAATGGTGGGGCCCAGAACTGCACACAGGACTCAAGGTGAGGCCGCACCAATGCTGAATCCAGCGGGATAATCACCTCTTTTGACCGGCTGGTTATACTGTGTTTGATGCACCCCAGGATGCGGTTTGCCCTCTTGGCTGCCAGGGCACGCTGCTGACTCCTATTGAGCCTGCTGTCGACCCGCACCCCCAGATCCCTTTCTGCAGGGCTGCTCTCCAGCCACTCCTTTCCCAGCCGATACTTGTGCCTGGCATTATTTCATTCAGTAGACTGTCTAGACAAAGGCCCTTTCCATTATTCTCCAGTTTTCTCCTCCTTTTATTCTTTGTTCATTCAGATACCTCTCACCTATGCTGCTGCTTTGAGCTTCAGGGAGTTAAAGCTTGCCTGACTTTCAGGAGTCTAGTTGTCTCTTTAGCCAATTCTTTCCTTATGTTTATATCTACTGTTTGTGTCTGTCTGTCTAGAACATTTCTCATAAGATCCTCCCTTGCAGAAAGGCAACCTCATTAGAGATATCCTGTACTTAGCATATGCTTCAGGAGTGTGTTTTCTTGTTTAGGAAACTTTATCATGCTTTACTTTTCTTTGCTTGCAAACAGGAAAAATGCTTCTGTGCCTGTGTGCAGCCAGTTCTCTAAGGAAAGCAGGTGGGAGATGGGGCAATGGAGCTGTAACATTCAGCTCCCAGAGTTCAGAGAAGTCTGATGGAAGGCAAAGTGAAGCAAGTCCCAGGCGGCCAGTGACAGAAATGGGGAGGCTGGGGAGGTGAGGAGCAAGGTTGTCCATACAGTGTCAGACCTCAAGGACTGCTTTTCCTGCCTGCCCAGACCTCCTGAGGAGACACTCTGCATCAATATCAATTGGAGAATGCTGCTATCACCTCTTCTCTAAACTGAAATTAATAAAATCGAATGTTTAAAAAATATATTGTTTACTAGGTGCACTTTGAAATCTTCCTCTTTAACTCTACTATGAAATGATTCCAATTAGCTGTACAGGTCTTGAAGACCTGAAGAAAATTACAGGAAGAGAAATAGCTCGTTAGGCCTTTCTGTATTTTAATGAGCCCCATGGTGTATTTGGCCCTGAGTCCATGAACCTCCAATGATGAGAGAGACTGAACAAACCTCTCAAGAAGTGAAAGCCAGAAGAAAAACCTTGAAGCATTGATTGGTCCCACTGAGGGCCATTACTGGCAAGCCTCCCATGGACTCGTTAGAGCAGATAACTGGAGGCTGTGCTTGCAGTAGGCAAAGACACTGTGCAGGTGTCTGTAATGCTGAGAAAACCCTTGCTTTGTTTTATGAAGCAGAAAGGCCAAACCCTGACCCCCAGGCCCTGGGAAGCAGATCCAGTCCCTCACGAGTGGCTCAGGGCTCTTCTTGGGGGCAGTGGATGTGAGGATGAGCAATGCCAAGTGTAGGAAAACTGTGCAACACTTCCCAGCCTCCCCAAGAAGGGGTGAGGAAGAAACAAAGTCCAGAGCCTCAAAATAAAGTTTCTCCTGGTAGGCCTCGGTAGCAGAGGCGACTGCCACGGGCAAGAGGACAAAGACCTCAGCCCTGTTGGGCTTAGGGGGAGGGTTTGGTGTTCTGCTGAGGGCGTCTGGTTAGTGTTAGGGTGTGGCGGGTTGACCCTGGCCGGATGCCAGGTGCCCACCAAAGCCACTCTATCACTCCCCTCCTCAGCTGGACAGGGGGAGAAAATAAAATGAAAGGCTCACGGGTCGAGATAAGGACAGGGAGATCACTCAGCAATTACCGTCACGGGCAAAACAGACTTGACTTGGGGAAAAATTAGTTTAATTATTGCTAGTCAAAAACGGAGCAGGATAATGAGAAATAAAACCAAATCTTAAAACACCTTCCCCCCACCCCTCCTTCTTCCCAGCCTTAACTTTACTCCTGATTTTCTCTACCTCCTCCCCCCCGAGCGGCGCAGGGGGACAGGGAAGGGGTTTGGGTCAGTTCATCACACGTTGTTTCTGCCGCTCCTTCCTCCTCAAGAGGAGGACTCCCTCACACTCTTCCCCTGCTCCAGCGTGGGGTCCTCCCACGGGAGACAGTCCTTCACGAACTTCTCCAACGTGAGTCCTTCCCACGGGCTACAGTTCTTCACGAACTGCTCCAGCGTGGTCCCCCGCGGGGTCACAATCCTGCCAGCAAACCTGCTTCAGCGTGGGCTCCTCTCTCCATGGGGCCACGGGTCCGTAGGTCCTGCCAGGAGCCTGCTCCAGCGCGGGCTTCCCATGGGTCACAGCTCCTTCAGGCATCCACCTGCTCCGGCATGGGTCCTCCACGGGCTGCAGGTGGATATCTGCTCCACCATGGACTTCCATGGGCTGCAGGGGACAGCCTGCCTCACCATGGTCTTCACCACGGGCTGCAGGGAATCTCTCTCTCTGCTCCGGCGCCTGGAGCACTCCTCCTCTCCTTCTTCATTGGACCTTGGTGTCTGCGGAGTTGTTTCTCTCACATCTTCTCACTCCGCTCTCTCTCGCTGCAACTGCAACTCCCCTGTAACTTTTTTTGCTTTTCTTAAATATGTTATCACAGAGGCGCTACCACTGTTACTGATTGCTCGGCCTTGGCAAGTGGCGGGTCCGTCTTGGAACCCGCTAGCATTAAATTTATCGGACATAGGGGAAGCTTCTAGCAGTTTCTCACAGAAGCCACCCCTATAGTCCCCCCGCTACCAAAACCTTGCCACGCAAACCCAATACATAGGGTATGGGCTTGCTTTGTGGATTAGGGTTTGGTGTAGGGCTGAGGTGAGGGTTAGGGTCAAGGCTAGCATTTTAATGTTAGGGATAAAGCTAGGAATGAGAGTGAGTAATAGGGTGAGAGTAAGAGTTTATGGGTTTGGGCTTTGGTTTAGAGGTAAGGTTTGAGGTTAGGGATTAGAGTAGTGGATTCCTGTCAGGGTGAAGGGTAGAGTTTAGGGGAGGATTAGGGCTTAAGGTTCCTGGTTAGAACAGGGTAAAGGCCTAACATGAATGTTTTCACAGTCAGTGTTGCAGTGGCATCAAAATTACCTGAACACATCTTTCCTCTTCAAAAGCTTTCATCTCTGTTGGCCAAACCCCTCTTCCCTCCCCCAAATCTCCCATCTCTCTCGTCCCAGCTACCCCTGACCTCCCCAAAGCTTTCATCTTGTTGGGGACAATATTGTAATGGCTTTCAAGTGCAAGTATCTTTCTCCCACTGCTGGCCAGTCAGGAGTGACCTCACAGCCAAGCACGTGCTGCTGTGCTGTAGAGGTTCCTGCTCAGCCTGCCCAGCAGTGCTGGAGGCAGGCGATGCCCTCCACCACCCCTGAGGTACTCTGCCTCCATACCAGCTCGTGCTCCAGAAGGGCTCCCATATGTCCTGGGACACATGGGTGCTTCAGCTACCCCAGGGCAGTGGCCACCCCTGTGTGGATAACTGAATCAAGCCCTGAATGTAGATTTTCCAAAAAAACTTGTAACTTCGGCATAAAAGAACTCAATGTAATAGCTGAAAAAGTCTTCCTTTCCAGCATTGCTAGGTTTTTAATGAACCTTTTCATTATTTTGTTCATAGTTTTTTATTAGCAGCACCAAGGGTATGTATTAGCAAGCTGATTATTGCTCTATGGAAAGAGTTTTATGCAGCCACTTAGCACAATACATTTTGTTACCAATGGTTCAAATGGAGAAACATTGCTCAGAGGAACTGCTGTATTTCTATTGGCAATTTTTCTCTCTCTCCTCCTGCCTCTCTGTCTTTTCTCCTTCCTCTGCCTATTCTACCTTCAATCAACTCTCCAAAGGAAAGACTCGTTGCATGACAGAATAACTCAGGTTGGAAGGGACTTGAATACTGTCTTCTCTGACTCTCCTGCTCGAGGCAGGTTGAAGTAGATGAGGTAGCTAAAAGGCTCCCCCAGCTTGCCATCATCCACAGAGGAGCTGAAGGTGAGCTCCATCCCATCATACCAGGAGATAATAAAGATGTTCCACAGTGTTGGTCGAAGTGCTGGTCACTCAGGGATGTTGCTAGTGACTGGTTGCCAGGAAGACTCCATACCACGAGAACATCTGGGCCTGATCATCCAGCTAAACTCCTCTAGCCTCTTCTTCCTGTTGCCTTCTGTTGCCTCCTGTTGCTTCTTCACCTCCTCTGCCTTCTCCTCCTCCTGTTGCCTCCTGTTGTCTCCTCCTGGTGGTCTTCTGTTTCCTCCTTTTGCCTCCTCCTCCTCTTTCCTCCTTCTCCTCCCCCTCTTCTTGTTGCCTTCTGTTGCCTCCTCTTGCCTCTTCCTCCTCCTCCTTTTATTGCCTCCTGGTTCCTTCTGTTGCCACCTTCTCCTCTTGCCTGCTGTTGCTGCCTGTTGCCTCCTCTTCCTGATTCCTCCTGTTGCCTCTCCCTCAAGTTGCCTCCTGTTTTTCTTGTTGTGTCTCCCTTCACCTCCCGTTGCCTCCTGGTGCCTCTTCCTGCTCTCTCTCCTGTTGGTTCCTCTTTCCTCCTGTTGCCTCCTTTCCCTCATCCTGCTCTTGCCTCCATTTTCCTCCTCCTCCTCTTGCTTCCTGTTTACTCCTGCCCAGGGGCATCTCTGTTTGGCAAGTCAGGTCAGAAAAACACTGAAGAGAGGAGGGAGCTTTCTGTTGGCCAATGAATGGGTGAAGGAACTTGATCCAGTTCCTCAAAGACCTACTGATCTGTCAGTGGAATGCTGTAGGAGTCTCCTTGTCTTGCCCAAACCTGACAGCTGCATTGCTGTTCCCCCCCAGCCACAGGAGGAAACCGAAAGCACAGACCCTGGAAAGCACCTTTCCTTCCAGGTAGCCCCTTGTCTTGATGTGCTTCTTGAAAAGCTGCCTCTGCCAGTGTCGTGGGGGTGATGTGCAGCTGTGAGCAGCCCTGAGCCAGGCAGCACCCTCCTGACAGCAGAAGGACCCTGCCCTGATGGGGGTCTCTCCTTCCACCCACAGCTTCTCCCCACAGCGCCATGGGGAGCTCCCCAGGCAGGCTGAGCGCTGACCCTGGCAGGCAGCAGAGTCCCTGCCCAGCACACAGCCCCCTGGGGTGCAGGGACCCTGCTCTGAAGGACAGCCCTGGGCACCCCTGGCTGCACACCCAGCTTTAGCCCTGCAGCCGTCCCTGGGAGAAGGCAGCGGTCATGCCCTGTCCTCTGATGGTGCAGCAGGGATCCCTGCTCTGGAGCAGGTCCTCCTCCTCTATACAGGAATGAGATTCCTGTGGGCCATGCCAGCTTTACGAGATCCCTCCACAAACTGCAGCTGCATTGCCCTGCACCCAGAGACTTACTGTGTCAAGGGCCCCGAAGATTTCTCCTCCTTTGAGCCTCAGCACTTGCCCTACTCCTGACTGCCTTTAAACCTTTCTCTGCCTCACTCCTCTCCCCTCGGTGCCTGCAGGCAGTGCCCTCAGCCCTGCTGCGCTTTGCAGAGGAGCTGCTCCTGGGCAGAGCTGTCTCTCTGCAGTGCTGCCCGCTTGCCATGAGCTCCCTCCCTCCCAGGAGTCCGGCACAGCCTGGCAGCAGAGGAGCAGCCCAAGGCATTTTAATGACCCCTCTGGTGGGTTTGGTGCTGAGTCCATGAACTCAGACACTGAGAGGAAGTTGAAGAAACTTCTCAAGAAGTCAAAGTCAGATGCCAACTCCAAAGTTTCTTGGAGCCTTAATGGGTCCCACTGAGGGACATTACGGACAAAGCCTCCCCAGGGGCTGCTTAGAGCAGAAAACAGGAGAAAGTGATGACAAGTAGACAAAGGCAATGTAAAGGAACAGATTCTGAGTAAAGCTGGCTGTTCCTTGAAGGCAAAGGGCCAAGCCCTGACCCCCAGCCCCTGGGAAGGGGATCCTTTTCCCTCACATGTTGCTCCTCCTGG